>NC_050574.1:131841218-131892534 GCF_011100635.1 Trichosurus vulpecula
CTCTCTCTCCTCTCTCTCTCTCTCTCTCTCTCTCTCTCTCTCTCTCTCTCCCCCTCCCTCCCTCTCTCTCTCTCTCTCTCTCTCTCTCTCTCTCTCTCTCTCTCTCTCTCTCTCTCTCTCTCTCCCCCTCTCTCTGTATCTTTAGGAGGTAGAGTCCTACCAGGGTAGTTGTATGTTGTGGACTGAAGACCGGGACATATGGATTCCAGTCCTTTTTTCTACCATTATTTGTGTGACTTTGAATAAATGACTTTGTATCATTGGTTTAGAGTCTTCTTACTACTACTTCCCAGCTTTTCCCTATTCCTTCTTGGATCAATCAACAAGCATTTATTGAGTTCTTACTCTGTGCCAGGGACTGTGCTAGACACCGGATGTACAAAGACAAAGAAAGAAGGCTGGATAGAATGTTAAGGTAGAAAAATAAATACTTATTCAGTGCCTACTGTATGCTTGGACCTGTGAAGACCAAAAAACCAAACCAAAACAAAAAAATCAATTTCTTGCCTTCAGGGAGCTTATATTCTTTTGGTCTATAGTATAAGAAATGATACCTGTAGCTAGAATGGGCCAAATTAGATGAAATTTAATGGGGATAAATGTAATATCCTACACTTGGGTTCAAAGAGTCAGCTATACAAATGTAGGGCAAGGGAGTCATATGGATCATACCTCCTCAATAGCTCCTATATCCATCTCTATATCTCTACTCTGTCACCACCATAATTCAAACTCTCACCTCTCTTAGGAACCATTAGAATGTCCCCCAATTGTCTTCCCTGTATCCAGTCTCCCCTTTTTCTGACCCATCTTTCACATAGCACCAAACTGACTTTCCCAAAGCACAGATCTGACCATGACACTCCCCTACTCATGAAACCTCAGTAGCTCACTATTACCTTAGAGTAAAATAGTACAAACTCCTATGTTTTATATTTATTTATATAAAAATACATTTATATATTCACAATCTAGCTCAAACTGATCTTTCCAGGCTGATCGCACATGATTTTTCCTCATGTACTCTATCTTCCAGTAAAAGTGGCCTCATACACACCATCTCGTATTCCACCTTTATGCTTTTGCACAATTTGTCTCTTATGCCTTGGATGAATCCTCTTCCCCTATGACACTTGGAACCACTAAGCTCCCTTCAAGGGTTGGGTCAAGAGCCACCTCCTAAAAGAAGCCTTCTTTGCTTCCCCAACTTTTGCTGTTATCCCCTTTCAGATTACTCTCTGTTTATATGTACTTATCTTCATATAGTTTTTCTGCAATAGAATGTAAACTTCTTGAGGACAGGAACTGTTTGTTTTTTGTCTTTATATCTCAAGTGCCTAGGACAGTGTAGTAGGCATCAATATTTGTTAATTCAAACATTCATTTCAATCAAACATTAAGTACCTACATTGTTTTAGTCCTGTCCTAAGCACTGGAAATACAAAAACAACAGAAGAAACAACCCCTACTCACAAAGACATATTTGAATGGGGGAGACAACAGAAGCCTATATAGGTATGTGCAGAGAATAAATACAAATAAAGGCAAAGAAGCTAAACTCATGGTAATTTGGGGGAGGGGAAGGGTACTGGTAGACAAGTGGATCCACAAAGGTTTTATTTAGAAAGCGGTAAACAATCTGTGTCTGGAAGGAAGAGAAGGTCTCTATGAGGCAGAGGTGAAGAGGGAGCACATAACAGGTATGTAGGACAGCTAGGGGAGATGGGAAAAGACTGTCCTGTGTGAGGACCATAGAGGAGGCCAACTTTGCTGGATCAAAGAATGCAGGAAGGGGGAATAATGTACAATGAGGCTGGAAAAAAAGATTGGGGCTATGTTGTGAAGGGTTGAGGAAAATTGAACAGAGAAGTTTATATATCATATTATTATTATTTTCATTAGCAGTAGGGAGCTACTAGAGGTTTGAGGAGGGGGATGACACAGTCAGGTTTGTATTTAAGAAAAATCATTTTGGCAGCAGAGTGGAGGATTGACGAGCCAGGATCCTTGAGCTACAGAGACCCATTGGGGGCTGTTGAAATAATCTAGGCAAGAAGTAATGAAGGTGTGAGTAGAAGAAAAGGGTTGCATGTGAGGTAGAAATGACAACAATACATATGAAAAAATAATTGAAGGTGGAGAGCAAGCTCAATCTGGATCAATAGTGCCATATTCAGCTGTATTAACAGAAGTATAGTGTTTAGGTTGGGCAGTTAGGTGGCGCAGTGCGTGGAATGCTAGACCTTGAGTCAGGAAGACTCATCTTCCTGAGTTCAAATCTGACCTCTGACACTTAATAACTGTGTGACCCTGGACAAATCACTTAACTGTGTTTGCTTCAGTTTTTTCATCTGCAAAATGAGCTGGAGAAGGAAATGGCAAAGCACTCCCGTATCTTTGCCAGGAAAACTCTAAACCAGGTCATGAAGAGTTGGACATGACTGAAAACGACTGAACAAAAATGTTCAAAACAAGGGAGTGGTGGATCTATTCTGCTTTGCCCAGGTCAGATCATATCTACAGTTTTGAACTCATTTCTGGACGCCACACTTTAGAAAGCACATTGGCAAAAATTTGGAGGGTGGCCAGGGTGCATAAGAAGACTAGAAGTCATGCCATATAAAGATTATGTCCCTGAAGGAACTGGGAATTTTTTGCTTAGAGAAGAAAAGACTTGAGAGAGGTGGAATGATAGTTCTTGTGAGATATTTGAGGAGCTTTCACAAAGAAAAGGTATTAGACTTCTTGATCCCAGAGGGCAGAAATAGGAGCAATGTATCAAACCTGAGAAGGTAGGAGGTTCCTCATCAGTCCAGAGGCTGGATGCCCATTTATCAAGTATGTTGCAGAGAGGAATCTTATTGAGGCATGGCTTAGATGAGAAGACCTCTGAGATTTGTGATTCATAGGATTATATATTTAGATTTGGAAAGGACCTTTGAGGCCATGGAGTCCAATCCCCTCATTTCACAGATGAGGAACCTGAGGCTCGGACAAGTTAAGGGATTTGCCCATGATTACACAGCTAGCAAGTGTCTGACACAGGATTTAAACCCAGTTATTCCTGACTCCAAGCTCCATCCACTCCATCATACAACCTTTGATCCTTATTTTTTCTCTCAAATTCTGAGAAAGGCTCTAATTTTCTTTCTAATTATCTATATAGTTTGCATTTTCTTTGGATAACAGCTTATATACCCCTGAGACTTCACTTTTGTTTCCAGGCTCTTAAAATACAATTGGCATCTTGTTGCTAAAAACCACAATGAATTTTTTATGGTGCTTACACAAGGAAATGCAATTAGCATTTTGGAACACAATCTTGTAAGTTTATCAGCATTTTTTTTCAGTTATAGGGGGAAGGGGAAGGAGCAAATGCATATTCATTACCAGAAGATCCTCTCCTCTGTTTGCTGTGCCTTAAGCAGCTACTACTGCCATCTCATTGGCTGGAAAAACGGCTATTGTGGGCATCTACTGTGGGCATCAACTTGTTTAGACTTCCCCCAGAAGGCATTGTGGGAATTGCTGAACAAAGACCTACTTTCACTGGGACTGTATTGTTTCTGTAACTTTCTTTGTCTCTGTTTCTGGCACTCTCTTTTCTCTCTCTCTCTCCGTCTCTCTCTCTCTCTCTCTGTCTGTCTCTCTCTGTGTCAGTCTCTCTCTCTGTCTATCTCTCTGTCTCTGTCTGTCTCTGTGTCTCTGTCTCTCTCTCTCTCTGTCTCTCTCTGTCTCTCTCTCTCTCTCTCTCTCTCTCTCTCTCTCTCTGACTGTCTCTCTCTCTCTCTCTATATCTCTCTCTCTCTCCGTCCCACTCCTCCCTGCTCGGATTCAATGTTGAACTCTCACATGCAGAAACCCTTGTACTGGGGTTGTCCACAAGGTACCTCCTAAAGCTGGAACTGCCCTCTTGAACTGAGTAGATATGCATATTTTTGGCTTCTGTCATGTGCTAAGGAAACCTCTCAGTGCCCCAGTTACAAGTTAAGTTGGAAAAGCCTGCCCTCAGTTTCTTTCCTCTCCAATAGAGTGAAAGCCCCTGTGCCCTAGCTGTGAGTGTCCATCAATCACATTCTTTTGGGGGGAAGATTGCTGCCTCCCCCTAACTTGCCGCATTCCAAAATCAGGCAAAAATGAAGTCCTCGAGCAACCGACCAGCTGCCTGTTATAGACCATGGGAAAGGTGGCTGATTTTCAGTCTGCTAGTCAGCAAGGAGGTAGTCTCAAAAGTCCCATTTGTGGGGAGGCTCCCACTCAAGGGCACAACCTCTCTGCTGCCGGTGCACAGTCTCATGCCCTTCCATTTTATTGGGTTAATTGGAGGAACTCCTCAAATGGATCAGTGACTTCCCTGACCCGCTATGTTACATTGCTTCAAGTCGGAGTTCTTAGGTTTTTCTCTTCATCTCTACCTGTTAACATGAGGCGTCTGCTTTGCTCTTATGTTTGATTTGCCCATCTTTGAAGGCCCACTCTCAGGTCGTAATGTTCCAGAATGACAGTTGTCACCTAGACAGAGAGTCTCACTGAAATCTAAAGAACTTTACTTCACAATCTCCCTGTGAGGTCAGTAGTACAAATATTATTTCCTCTATTCTACTTGTGTGTATGTGAAATGGTGACCTTCTCGAGGGTGGGATGGGGAGGGAGGGACACAGTTTAGAACTTAAATACACACACATATACACACATATATGTACACACATGTATATATACATGTATTATATATACATATACACACATACACACACATACGATGCATACTTCTATCTATCAGTTCTTTCTCCGGAGGCAGATAGCATCTTCCTTCATAGGTCCTTTGTAGTTGATTTGAGTTATTTATAATACTCAGAATAACAGTTGTTGACAGTTATTCTTCAAACAGTATTGCTGTTACTGTATATTGCGTTCTCTTGGTTCTGCTCATTTCACTCTTCATTATTTCACACAAGCCTTTCCATGTTTTCCTCAAATCAACCTGCTCCTTGTTTCTTATATCACAGCAGTATTCCATCGCAATCATTCACCACAACTTGTTCATCTATTCCCCAATTGATAGACACCCCTCATACCCCCTCAATTTCCAGTTCTTTGTTACCATAAAAAGAGCTGCTATGAATATATCAGAACATATAGGTTCTTTTTCCTTTTCCCCTGATCACCTAAAGAAACAGACCTAATAGTGCTATGGCTTGGGTCAAAGGGCATACACAGTTTTATGATTCTTTGGGCATATTTCTAGATTGCTCTTCCAAATGGTTGGATCAGTTCACAGTTTCTCTAATAGTACATTAGTGTCCCAATTTTTCCACATCCCACCCAACATGTGTCATGTATTTATTTTTTTCCATATTTATTCTTGATATAATTACATAAATATTTGTCTCCTCCATTAGAATGTAAGCTCATTGCAAGTAGTGATCATTTCATTTTTGTGTTTGTACCTAGTACACAGTAGGATGCTAATGAGTATTTGTTGATTGATTGACATCACATGATCACGAGGCCCCTCGTCATGTCGGTTATCTTCCCTTGGATGAAGCCATGACTTTCAATGTCTTTCCTTAAACATGGTACTTAGAACTGAGAGTCAGAACTGAGACAGACTACAGCAGGGGTATTATGTCCCTTATTCTGGACTCAGTGTTCTTACTAATTCAAAACAATTTCAAAACAATTCAAAACAAAACTAATTCAAAACGGGGTTCATGTTTTTTTTTATTTTGGGGTTTCTTTTATGTGGTGACTGGCCGATTCTCTCTATTTTTACTTTCTCTTCTGGTTCTAAGATATGTGGTAAGTTTTCTTTTATGATTTCTTGAGATCTGATATCTAGGCTCCTTTTTTCAGGTGGTTCTTAAATTATCTTCCCTCAACCTGTTTTTCAGTTCACTTGCTTTCCCTATAAGATACTTCACATTCTCTCCTATTTTTTTCAGTATTTTGACTTTGTTTTTATTATTTCTTGTTGTCTTATGCAGTCATTAGGTTTTGTCTGTTCAATTCTAATTTTCAAGAGTTATTTTCTTCAGTAAGGCTTTCTTCCTCTTTCCCCAAGTTGTTACTCCTCTTTTTGTATCTTTCTTCCCTAGTTTTTACTCTCTTTTAAACTCTTGTTTTAACTCATTTAGGAATTCTTGTTGGACTTGTGTCCAAGATGTATTTTTTCCTTTGAAGTTTTCTAGTCACTTTTTTCTTCTGAATTTGTCTTGAGCTTCTCTGTTGCCATAATAGCTCTTTATTTACATGTTCATTCATTCATTCATCTGCTTATTTATTTATTTTGTGCATTCTTCCAGCCTACTTCTTGACTTTCAACTTAACATTAGTGTAGGGCTCTGCACACTTCTGGGAAGAGGAGGGAGATGTTTGGCCAGATCTTCTGTTACTTTCACAGTTCACGTTGGGGGCCTATAAGTTTTCAGCTCTCCCAGAGAGATGTGATCCACAGCAAGATCTGCTCACAGTCCTCCGGGTATGAGCCCTTCAAGGGCCTGTTAACTTATCCCTGACATAAGTTGGGAATTTCAATAGAATATTGCTGTACTCAGCTACTATGACCCTGCTAAGAGTCTCTATAGGTTTAGAATGACTGAGCTACAGGTTCCCCATTGATCCAAGACTCCTACTCTGGTTATTCCACTGCCATGCTTCCAAGCTGTGTTGGAGGCCTTCACTCTGCTTTTGCGATCAGAGCTGAACTGCTGTGGTTTGCTTCTGAAACATATTCCTTACTCAGCACACAGCTAGGGTACATGCTTTATAGATCACTCCTTTTTACCCTGAATCTGTGACCTAGAACAGTGGGTGACAGAGCTGCTCAAACACAGGTCTTTCTGACTCTAAGACTATCCTCTACCTCCAAACAACCTCTCCATTGAAATACTTAGCATCATCGATTTCAAGCTAGAAGAAACCTTGGAGATCTTTATGAATCAAGATTCTGTTATATGGCATATTTGATCTCTCTCCCAGCCTCAAAATCTGATGAACCTGCTATCTATGGCTTCATTCATTAGAATGACTGATTGATGAAAGCATTGAATGAAACAGGGAAGCTGTGATATAATGGAGAGAGCACTGGATTTGGAGTCAGAAATTCAGGTGTGAGTCCTAATTCTCATGTTTACTAGCTGTGTGCCCTTGACATCTTTGTGTTTCAGCTCCCATATCTGTAAAATGAGGTGAATAATATTGGCACTCCATATTCCCCACAGTTGTTGTGAGGGTCAAATGAGATCATGGTTGTAGCTTTGTAAACCAGAAAGTGCAATGTCAGTGTTACTAGTGCTTGGATGAGGGCTGGAGTTGGTGAGAGCTTAGAAGAGGAGAAATCCCAGCTCTTCTGACTTCTTCTTTGAGAGAGGACACACAGTTATGGGCACTCTTTAGGGAAAGGTCCCTGGAGGGAGAGAAAGACTCTGGGAAGAAGCCAACATATAAAGGAGCTGGTGCCTCAGTCATGTCTCTGTTCCCAACTACCATGCTAAACACTTAGTTTGGTGACTTTAAGGGGGGAGACTTTGGAGAATCTCCAGTTGGGTGAGATTGAGGTGGAACTGAGATATCTTTTTCCTTTGGTTGAACTGAGATATCTTGTTCCTAGTGGGAGAGAGCATTCACTCTGTGTATTATCTGACTTACTCTAATTTGTATAAGTTCTCTGATTTTCATTTGCTACTAGCTCGAATCAATGGGTTTATTTGCTATCCACTACGTGTCTTTGTATAATTGGCATTTGATATCAAGCCCTTGGATACATAGGTTGGGGCATTCTTTCCCTGTTAAAAAGATAACGACCAGGAGTACTGCTTGAACCTAAAAATCATTCTTTCTAGACTAATAATATTGAGGAGAATAGGGAAGGCAGCTTTGTGGCCCCAATCTCCTACTCCCTCCTGGCAGAAATCAAAGTCTCCCTTGGAAAAGGGAGACTCTAGAGATATTTATGTCTTCCATCAAGCCACATCTAAACAAACTCATGTGGACATACATATAACCAACATGGGCGACACACACACACATACCCTACATAAAAGTAAAGTATTAACAGGGTAAAGGATAGAGCCCAGTGGCACTCAATTAATGATAATAGCTGACTTTTACATAACTAAGGTTTGAAAAGCATATGGATTATCTCCTCTGAGCCTTGCACAAAGTGTATGTGTATGTATGTGTGTGTGGGGCATAATATAGTTACTTTAATTTTTAAAATTTTTTTATTCTGAATGTAATTATCAGCAAACACATTTTAAGGTACATAGAACAGGGAAGAGAATATTTAAGAAATTGGGACCTTTTATGTCTAAAATATATATATGAATATATATATATAATATGTGTATATGTATTATGCATGAATAAATAAAAATACTTATGTGTATATATATATACATACATACTCATACACATATAAATATGGTGTTCTAGGATGTACAGGTCTTCAGGGAAGACTAGTGCCTCTGGTGTTAAAGCTGCTGAGCCCTTCCCAGGACTACCTTCCACCTTTGGGGTCCACTTAACTCACCAAACTCCCACCTGTGTCTCCAAGAAGCCCAGCAGCCATACCCAAGTAAGCTGTTTCAGCAGATGGGCTAAACCAGGTTGAGGGGCCTCAAACCCATCAGGGGGTTAGGGAAGAGTTTAAGTTGGGGGCTTGTTTACCTCAAGCATGTGAAGATTTCCCCAGTGGAATAGGCAGATGCAAACAATTTGTTCCAATGGGCCATGAAGGCCGCAGAAGCAGGTTCTGTGTAGTACTTAGAGCTTGGTTAGACATCAAAAATACCAAAGTCATCCACTGCATCCTGAGTTATCACCAGTCATCTTGACTTTTGTCTTGCCACTGGGCTCCGATGACTCTGGAAGAGGGAGCAAAGACTTGTGCAACTCTGCCTCACTTAAGTCCGATTTACGTGCAAGTAAAAGGCATCGCCCTATTATTTTACCATTTTTACCTACTTCAAAGTGCTGTGATGATGGGTGAGTGACAAAGCAGCAGATGTGGATATACGAGGAGCTGTATTGGGACCCTACTCCTAGGTGGCCCAGGCTATAGGGTTGTGTTCTTACTGGACTGAAGCAGCAGTGGATCTGGCAGCCCTCTGGATATCTGAGCAGCCTTTTTTTTAGTTTTTGTTCTGTTTTTTCTTGGCAGGGCAATTGGGGTTAAGTGACTTGCCCAAGGTCATACAGTTAGTAAATGTGTCAAGTATCAGAGGCCAAATTTGAACTCAGGTCCTCCTGACTCCAGGGCTGGTGTTCTACTCATTGCGCCACCTAGCTGCCCCCAGCCTTCTTTTTTTTTTTTAAGGACCACACTGCTTAATACCTGCTGTGAGGAAGGGGCTAGAAAAGATTCCCTAAAAACTGTCTTTTTCACCTAACCTAACCCTGGTCTGCTTACTCTGGCAGGCAGGGATCCTACTCTGCAGCTGAAACAAAAAAAATGTACAAAAACATTTGTGAAGAAGATTCCATTCACCATTGGTACATGGGATGTGTACATGCTTATGGATAACATGTAATCCAGTAAACCTGAAAGACAAACAGCTTTTGTTGTGAGAACTCAGCAGATATCACATCCAAATAGCCCTGAGTGAAACAAGGCTGGCAAATGATGGCCAGCTTACTGAAGTTGGAGCTGGATACATGTTTTTATGGAGTGGCTGCAGTGAAGGGGAGTGCCATGAAGCTGGTGTAGGTTTTGCAGTCAAAACTATTCTAGTCAACAAACTTGTATGCCTCCCAAAAGGAATGAAAGAGAGGCTCATGACAGTGTTGATTGTCATTTGCAGGAAAGAACCATGCCACCATCATTAGTTTATATTCTCCCAACGTGATGAACCCTGATGAGGTCAAAGAAAAATTTTATGGAGAACTGGAGACCGTCTTCATCAGTGTTCCAAAAGAGGACAAGCTTATAATTCTGGGCGATTTTAATACCAGAGTAGGTACAGAATATCAGACATGGCAGGGAGGGATGGAGTTAGAAACAGCAATGGTCACTTAGTACTGAAGACTCGTGTGCATCCCATGACCTCATCCCCAACATTGTCTTCTGTTCACCTAAATGCAAAAATGATTCATGGATACGCTCTTACAGCAAACATTGGCATTTAATAGACCATGTAATTGTGAGAAGAGCAGACAGGATGTGAGAGTGATAAACGTGACATATGTGGTACAGACTTACTCTCTTAAAGATTCACTTTCAACAAAAGCAGTGGCGCCAAGTCAAGATGACTACCAGAAAACTTAATGTCACCAGATTAGGGTGATTCTCTGTGTGTGAAGTGTGTTGCTAACTTGGAGGGAAAGCTGAGCCAACACACAGTTAGCAACATTGGAGCAGGAAAGGAGTGGGCAGCTTTCAGAGATTTGGTGTACAGTACTGGATTTACTCACCTGGGCCAGAACACTCGCAAACACCAAGATTGACTTGATTAACATGATGAGGAAATTCAGAAACTGCTAAATGAAAAACAAGAACTCCATAAGATTAACCAGTAGGATAGTTCATTGGTCTCTAAGAAGGCAGTGTTTAACTCCATCAGAAGTAAAATGCAAGTGAAGATTAGAGAGATGCAAGATTCTTAAGTCAGTAAGAAAGCAGATGAAACTCAGTTTTATACTGATAGTAACATTCCAAAGCACTTTTATGATGCCCTAATGGTTACTTATGGGCCAAAGACCAATGGTGCATCTTAACTACTCAGTGCTGAAAGAGCCACATTGACTAGTGATAAGTACATGATTGTGGAGAGATGGGGTTATCATGCCCATAGTGTTCTCAATAGACTGTCATCAATCAATGCTGAAGCTACTGACAGTGTACCTCAGGTTGAAGTCAACCCCTCTCTAGCCAAACTTCCAATTGAAAAACAGGTTTTGATGCCATTAACTTCTTGCAGCAAAGCACCTGGTGCTGATTCCATTCCTGCTGAAAGTTACAAGGTAAGAGGCACATTGGTCATACAAAAACTGACTGAAATTTTCTGGGTTATATGGCAGAGGAGGTTATCCCCCAGGAGTTCAAGGATGCCTCTATTATCCATCTCTATAAAGGTAAAGGAAATAGTCTGTCCTGTGACAATCACAGGTGGGTCTCTCTCTTAGTCGTTGCTGGCAAGACTCTTGTCAGAGTCCTCCTTAATAGGCTTATCCTTCACTTGGAAGATGGTCACCTATCTGAGAGCCAGTGTGGCTTCAGAAAGGACTGAGGAATGGTTGATATGGGGTTTGCTGCCTAACAACTCCAGGAGAAACGCTAGGAGCATAACAGAGGTCTGTACACAATGTTCATTGATCTGACCAAGACTTTTGATACAGTCGGTGGTTAGGGCTTATGGAAAATTGTGTCAAAATTTGGTTGCCTGGAGAAGTTCATCCACATTGTATACCAGCTCCATGATGGCAGGCTTGTACATTTTCTGTTAATGGATGATGCTCTCCCACTTTCCCAGTGACCAATGGAATGAAGCAGGACTATGCTTGCTCCCACACTTTTTAGCCTGGTATTTTTAGCAATGTTGTCAAACACCTTCAACAAGGATGAAAACAGCATCAAGATCTGCTACTGCATTGACAGTAAATTATTTAACTGGAAAAGCCTACAAGCCAAGACCGAAGTGGAGGGAGAATTGGTATGCAACTTTTTGCTTGCAGATGATTGTTCACTTAATGCAGCCTCTGAGGCTGAAATGCAGCAGATTAAAGATTGATTCTCGGCTACATTTGGTCTGACAATGAACATCAAAAAACAGAGGTTTTCCACCAGACAGCATGCATTTGGAACCATCAGGTTCGGCAAATGGAAAAATTTTGAATGCTGTGGATTAGTTCACTTACCTTGGCAGTATACCTTCCAGGGATGTTGTAACAACCACCACACTGGAATACTCAGGATGGCTCCTAGTGCAGGTTCTTTTATCTGCTTTACGAAGGAAAGCAATTTAAAAGGGGTCAATGATCTTCTTTAATTACATAAAAATACAGAAAAGAGAAATAAAGACCAACAGACAGGGCTCTACTGCCTGAAACAAAGCTTTATATCCACCACTGAATCAAGTGAGCCTTTATCTCTGAGGAGTCAGAGAGCTCTGAACATACGGCCACTCAGAGTCTCCACCAGGGAATCAGAACATCTTTCTCATAAGTGAGTCCCCAAAGCAAAAGCTCACCTCTCAGAATATATACTCTTTAGGCTCAGTGCCTAATTAGAAATCAACAAAAGGTGTGCAAGCCTTCTTACAAGCAAGCAAACTTCCCTTAATGGACTCCACATGAGGCTTATTGATGGGGAGGGGGAGGGAAGATCTTACTCCCCGTTAACCTTACAGATGGCCCCAAAGGTGATGAGCTTGACTCATGTATTGCCAGAGCTAGCTCAGTATTTGGGGGGCTCCAAAAGAAAGTGTGGGAGAGAAAAGGTATTAGGCTGCCTACCAACTGAAGGTCTGCAGATCTATTGTGCTGACATCACTGTTGTATCCCTATGAAACCTGGCCAATATACCAGCACCATGCCAGGAAAATAAGTTGCTTCCATTTGAATTGTCTTAGGAAGATTCTGAAGATCACCTGGCAAGATAAGGTATTGGACACTGAGGTCCTTTCTCAAGCCGAACCACTGAACCTCCATACTCCATTTCAGAGAGTGCAACTCTGATAGGCTGGCCACGCTGTTTGAATGCCAAATGTGCATTTGCCTAAAAGATTATTTTACAGAGAAGTCACATAAGGCAAATGCTCACACAGAGATTAGAAGAAGTGAGATGAGGACACTCTTGGGGTCTCTCTGAAGAACTTTGAAGTTGATTGTGAGACATGGGAGACACTGGCACAGGACCACACAGAATGGTGTGTCTGCATCAAAGAAAGTGAGCAAAGCAGAATTGCAGTAGCTCAAAAGAAATGTGAAGTGTGAAAATTTAGACATCTCCAAACCAAATATTCACATGGACTATTTGTGCTTGACCTGTGATAGAGTCTTCTGAGTTCATATTGGCCTGATCAGCCATAGTTAGATGCGCTATACCTTGACCTTGATATAATGATGTCATTTTGGTCTTTGAACATACAAGACAACAACTAACCAACAAAGCAACCAATAGAGGGTGTTCCAAAGTCATATGTGTGTGTATGTGTGTATACATATGTATATGTATTTATATCACATAAATATTCATATATTATATTTACATATATACACATGTACACATATTTTCACAAGGTAGTAGTAAAATTGCTCTATTTGTGTCCCATTATGCACTTTTTCTTCTGGACAATGTTTCATCGATTCTTGTTTCATGACTACCACGACCCATCAACTCACCACCTTTCACTCCAAGTAGAAGCCCTCCCTTGTAATAAATATGTACAGTCAAACAAAACAAACGAACACATTGGCCACGTCTCAAGTACTAATTGGTCAGATGTCTTAGCCCTTTTGAAGTTGTTTCCCTTCACATTATTGTTGTGGTCACAGCATAAACTCTTCTGGTTCTGCTCGTTTCAGTCTCCGTCATTCCTGCAAATCTTTCCCCACTTCTCTGACTGTCATAGTCATCACTTTCTATGGCATTACATCATAAGCTGCATTTTTTCTAACCATTTTCCAACGGTTAGGCATCTATTTCTTTTCCATTTTGTGCTACAGCAAGTAATGCTGCTCTACATATCCTAGTACACATGGCTTCTCTGACTGCCTTGGTATCATACGCCTAACAGTCGATCCAATTTGTAGCTCCACCAATCGTACATTGATGTTCTGTCCTCTCACAGACTTTTCAACAATTGTGATTTTCCTTTATGTTTGCCAGTCTGATGGATGTGAGCCAGAATTACAGGTATTATCATACCCATTTTATAGACATGGAAACTCAGACTCAGAGAGATCACACAGCCAATAAGTTTCAGAGATGTATTTAGAACCCAAATTTATCCTCTAGGCCACACTGCCTCTCCTTAAAAACTCCTCCCACATTGCTAACTTATTAAAGAATATTTTTTCATCTGTTCATTCAAGCGGTTCAAAATCCACTTCACTATGTTAGCATTCCATCTTCAAATCTCCATTTCATTTACAAGGATATTATGAAAAATGCTTTGTTTAAATCTGGTTTCAACAGATTTCCCTGATTTACCCATCTAGTAACCCCAGCATAAAAGGAAATGAGAAACGTGATATGAATGATCAGGATCCTCAGATTTAAGAGATGAAAGGGACATAAGGATTCATAGAGTTCAGAGATGTCAAACACGTGGTTCATGGGATTCTTCCAAGTGTGGCCTGAACCAGATGAAAAGTAGTTCCTATCTGATTTTAATGTATTAACAAAAATGTAAATATATAAACATGTGTGGTTTTCTATGTCAATTTGCAGCCCACAGGGATCCTTATGTATGGTTTAGGGGTCCTCATTTCTGTTTGAGTTTGACACCACTGATCTAGTCCAGCTTCTTCACTTTACAAAGGAGGAAACTGAGGATTTCAATAAACCCATACTAGCTTGTGTCAACCACTGCTTCCTTTTCTAACTGTGCAGAAAGCCACCCTTTGAATAAGGCATTTAAGAATTTTTGCAATCTTTTCACTAGTTTTTGGAATGCACAGGTTGTGGTCCAAGTTAGTTCAAGGTTTAAGTGCTTTTTGTTCGGTCATTCAATCATGTCCGACTCTTCATAACCCCATGGCCCTTCTTTCCCCCACTATCACGTTCGTTGTTTCCATGACACTATGTACCCACTTCATCCTCTGCCATCCCCTTCTCCTTTTGCCTTCAATCTTTCCCAACATCAGGGTCTTTTCCAATGAGTCCAGTCTTCTCATTATGTGGCCAAAGTAGTTAAGTTTCAGCTTCAGTATTTGACCTTCCAGGGAATAGCTTGAGTTAATTTCTTTAAGTATTAACTGATTTGATCTCCTTGCTGCCAAAGAACTCTCAAAAGTCTTCTCCAGCATCACAATTAGAAAGCATCAGTTCTGTGGTGTTCAGCTTTCCTTAACGTCCAACTCTCACAGTCATACATTACTAGTGGAAAAACCATATCTTTTGACTATATGGACATTTGGTGGCAAGGTAATGTCTGTGCTTTTTAGTATGCTGTCCAGATTTGCCATAGCTTTCCTTCTAAGGAGCAAGTGTCTTTTAATTTCATGGCTGTGGTCACCCTCTGTGGTGGTTTTTGAACCCAAGAATATAAATCCTGACACTGTTTCCACTTCTCCCTCTATTTTCCAGGAAGTGATGGGACCGGTTGCCAAGATCTTGGGGGGTTTTTAATGTTAAACTTCAAGCCAGCTTGTACACTCTTCTCTTTCACTCTCATCAAGAGGCTTCTTAATTCCTCTTTACTTTCTTCACTTAATTCCTCTTCACTTTTTGCCATTACTAAGTATTTACTATGTGCTTACTTGTATGGTGGCAAAAACTGGATTTGGAGCCAAAATACCTAGGTTGCAGGGTGCTATGGGCAGCTAAAGCAGCAAAAAATAATTTTCAAATTTTCAGTGTGAGCATTTACACCTTGGAAATTGTCAAGCCTAACAAATCAAGACTTGATTGACTGTTATGTTGATTGTCTATACTTAAGAAAGCGATGGAGAAAATTTTAATGATGCAGATAAAAATCAAAGATGGGTTCTGCATTTTTAGAAAGCTGGTTGTCAAACATTTACCAGTACATCTTTTCCTATGTTTAGATTCTAGCTCTGCTCCTATATTCTGTATGTGATCTTGGGCAAATGGCTTAATTATTGAGGGAACTGAATTAACTAAACCAGAGGTGTCACACTTGTGAAGCCAGAGACAGAGTAAGATGTAATTGTGAAATGTTTAAAAAGAAATTAAAATGTAATACAACATAGATAATGTCAATTTGTGTTTTAAAAGTCAATATATGGTCCTCAGAGATCCATTTCTTTTTTAAAAATAATATTTTATTTTCCCTCAATTACATTTTAAAACAATTTTTTTAACATTTTTTTTTAAAAAGTTTTGAGTTCCAGATTCTAACCCTCCTTTCCTTACTAACCCCTCCCTGAGATGGTTAGCAATCTGATATAGGTTATACATGTGTAATCATGCAAAACATTTCCATATTAGTCATTTTGTACAAGAAGACTAACAAAAAAGAAAGAAAGTGAAAAATAGTATGCTTCAGTCTATATTTAGATGCCATCATTTCTTTCTCTGGAGGTGAATAGCATTTTTCATTACTATTCCTTTGGGATTGTCTTGGATTGTTGTGTTGCTGAGAATAGATAAGTCATTCATTAAGTCATTCTTTATACAGAGTTGCTGTCACTGTGTACAATATTCTGGTTCTGGTCACTTCACTTTGCATCAGTTCATATACGTTTTTCCAGGTTTTTCTGAAATAATCCTGCCTATTATTTCTTATAGCACAATAATATTCCATCACAATCCTATACTACAACTTGTTCAGCCATTCCTCATTTGATGGGCATCCCTTCAATTTCCCAGAGATCCATTTCTATTGGAGTTTGACACCATTGAACCAAATGACTTCACAGGTCCCTTTCTGGCTTTCAATCTATGATCCTAAGTCAAAGAAGGCTTCATGTCTTACAAATTGTTGCTGTTGTTCAGTCATGTTTGACTCATCAGGACCTCGTTTGGGGTTTTCTTGGCAAGGATACTGAAGTGGTTTGCCATTTCCTTCTCCAGCTCATTTTACAGATGAGGAAACTGAGGCAAGTGGGGTTAAGTGACTTGCCTAAGTGTCTGAGGCTGCATTTAAACTCAGGAAAACAAGTCTTCCTTCTTGACTCCAGCCCAGCACTTTATCCATTGTGACCCCTAGCTGCCTGTCTTACAGATAGTACAAATAAGAGACACTTTAAAATACTCCAATTTTCCAATGATCTCATTTTGGATATTCCCTCAGTCAATGCTGACAGCAACTTATCCATGCCCAGTCTATGCATGTAGTGGATATTTTAGTCCCCTGTGAGAAATAATGAACTGATACAGAGTGAAGTCAGAAGAACTGGGGGAACAATGCAGACGATAACAAAAACATTATAAAGAAAAATAACTCAGAAAGACTTGAGAACTCTGATCCATAGAACAACAAAGCAGGATTGCAGAGGACTGATAATGAAGCTTGCTACTCACTTCTTGAAAGAGAAACGCTAGACTCAAGATTCAAAATAAGATATGCAGTTTGGACACGGCCAAGGTGGGAATTTGCCTTGCTTGACTGTGCATATTTGTTACAAAGGGTTTTTTGGTTGTTGTTCATTTGGGGGAGGAAGGTAGGCAGGAAAAAAAGAAGTGTTTGTTAATTAAAAAACAAAATTTAAATAAAAAGGCACTGTGAAGGAGAAAAGTATCACTCCCTCAAAGAGCCCTCACTCCTTGAAAGTGGCTCCGCCGATTCCTTAGGGCAAAAGAAAGGGACAAGCTAGGCTTATTCAGTCTTGTCATGCCTCGTGGGAGTTATGTGGAAAGGGACATCCTTTTCAGAGATTCTTGGTATCCTTTCATACACTACAGCAGAGATGAGAAACAGAAGCTGCCAGAGGATTTTTAACCTGGAATCAAGGCCCAGAGGGAACCAAGAAGGAGAATCAAAAGATATCAAGAGAAAAACCCAGGGATCAGAAAGATGTAGGGCTTTCCTTCATTAATATAAGGCTGAAAATAGATGAGCCCTAACAAGGTGGTAGTTTTCACCAAGGTGCATCCTCCGATCTGGGATCTTTTGTCTTGAATATTTTCCAATTCTTTCCTCTTCTTCTTTCAGAGGGTTTGGTTGTCAGGAGCCCTTGTGCCCACAATGAGCTCCCCTGACATTACTTTAGCTTGCTCAGACTAATGATAACAAAAACAACAATGTTTAAATGTGCAAGGAATTATACAATTATACTGTTTGATCCTCACGACAACCTTGGGCCTTAGGTGTTGTTATCATTCCCACTTTACAGATGAGGAAACTGAGGCAAACAGAGGTTAAGGCATTTGTCCAGGGTCACACAGCTAGTGAGTGTTGGAGGCTGAATTTGAACTCAGAGCTTCCTGACTCCAGGATCTGTACTTTGTGCATAGTGCCACTTAGCTGCCCCAAAGGTGCTATGGCTAGACTGCTTTCCTTTTGGAAGCTGCTTTCCTCTAGTGGGCAAGTTTCCTTGTGCATCTAACCACTTCTGCAGTAGAAAGAGAGCTTGACTGGCACACAGGAAACCTGGATTTTGGTCCTGGCTCTGCCGCTGAATTGTTCTATGACAAGTTCATTTGGGCTAGTTGGGTAAATTCATTTGCCTTCTTGGGGGCCTCTGTTTCATTATGTGTAAAATGAGGGGGTTGGTCTCCAGTCCTAGAGACGGGCTGCTATGATCTGTCAAACTGGTGGTGGTGCAGGGGGAGGGGAGAGGGAAACTTTGCCCTCAGTTATTTGTAAGGTTCACAGCATTTCTAAGGGTCTATGATCCTAATCTTTTTTTGGACGGTGCCTGTGATTTCCTCAGTTGGGGAGCTCCCAGTGAAGACATTTCCATCGCCATTGCAGGGCTGTAACCCTAGAGAGCTGCACGGTACGCTAGAGGTGAAGTGATTTGCTCAGGATCACACAGCCAGTGTGTGTCAGATGTGGGACTTGAACCCACATCTTCTTGACTCCAAGACTGGCTCGCTGTCCACTGTGCAAGACCTCCCCTTCGGTCCTACCACACTGAGATCAATAAAAATAATAGCTAGCATTTATATAGTGCCTAATGTGTGCCAGGCACCTCGCCAGTATTATCTCATTCGATTCTCAGGACAACCTTGGGAAGTATGTGCTATCATTATCCCCATTTTACAGATGAGGAAATGGAGGCAAAGAGAGGTGGAGTGATTTGCCCAAGGTCACATAGCTAGTAAGACCTTATTTGACGTTGCTTCTTCCTGACTCCAAGCTGAGCACTCTAGTCACTGCCACCTAACTGCCTCTAGAATTCAGAGCCCTAGTGATCATCAGTTCACACATCTGGGGACAGGAGCCAGCCCCTTGGGGACTGATCTAATGAAATCTTTGCTTATTGCTTGTCTAGGCTTCGCATGAGGCTGGAAGTCCCAGACTACTGTCTCCCTGGGGCACCTGAAACTTTCTTGCTAGAGGCATCAGGAAGAGGATTTTTTAAAAAAAATGCCCTTACCCTAGGGCTGTTCTGTTGACCCAGTGCCCTTTCCATTAGTCCTGGGAAGCAGTTGTCACCAGACTGAGCCTCTTCTGCTCTTTCAGAACCACTTTGGCAAATTCCAGTTGCTCTTCCTCTCTACTCATCTAACACCTCTGACATTTGGAGTGGATCCTCCCTAGCAAAACCAGGACTTACTCTTTGTGTTTCCCTTCTTCACCAGTAACCTTATCTCAGACACTACCATACACAATATTCTTTTCTCTATTTCCTGTTCTTCAGCAACATTTTGAATAATGGCCTTTAAGTTATCTAGAAAGGGTTGGTTAGAAGATGTAAAGTCCAATTCCCATGATTTTCTTAGCACCTTCTACACGCACAAGTAAGAATAAGGAATATTTCCTTACCCTCAGTCATAGTGTCTAAATGTAGATTACAAAGTCAGTTGTATTTCTATCCCCTCCCTCCCATTTCCTTCTTCCATCTGATTGAGCCCCAGGGGTTTGATTGAGAGTCTTCCTTGATAACCAACAGTCCTAAACAAAAGATAGTTATCCTGAATATGTCAGGTCTGACCTCTTGGTGGAGGATGCTAAGTCAGCAGGAGCTACTAGAGTTTTCCGGTCCCATGGAAGGTTGCTCTTACCTAACGTCAGCTGTCTGTCTGACCCCTTCTTCTTCTGGACTGCAATCGACTCCCTAGTTAGCCATTGGAGCATTTTACACCTTAACCCAAGGAGTGTTTGCTAGAAATAGAGAGTCAGGTGCTGGCACATAGCTAGAGTCAAGACTAAAGGGAACTTTGTGAAGTTGGAGAGGCCTTGTAGGTCCAGGATGTGTTTTGATGTTATGCATATTAATTTCCTCATTTCTTAGGGCATATGGGGTGGGTTATTGCTACTCTTTCTATGGAGCTCACATATAGAGGCATGTTGGGGAGCTTCTCTGGCAGGGCTGCAGCAGAAGAAAGGAGAAATGCAGAGAAGACTGCAAGAGCCATGGGGTTTTTAATCTTACTTATTTCTCTTTACTATTGAAGGTAGTAAGGCAGAGGTAAGGTTATGAATGAGAGAAAAAGGAGAGATTTACTGTTCCTATAGTTTCATAGTATGGTGGGCCTCTGGTGTTGGAAGCCCAGTGGAAAATGGTGGGTGGGGAGACTTTGTAGGAGTATGCAATGGCTGGGGAGTGGGGTGGGGGTGGGCTGAAACAAAGTACTAAGATTTATTAGCTTTCTGCCTCTCCTTCCAGAGGGAGACCTAGAGATGAGCAAGGTCACACAGCTTGGAGGTAGCACAACTGAGATTCAAATTTCCATTGAGGACCTAGATTCAAATCACTGCTTTGTTCTTTATTACTTACTGTGTAACCTTAGGCAAGTCCTTTAAACGCTCTGAACCTCAGTTACTTCATCTGTGAAATGGGGATAATAATACTTTTACTACACATCTCACAGTGTTGTGAAGAAACATTAAAGCACTACATAAATGTATGTTGTTACTGTTATTATTGATCTGTCTGACTGTGGGAAAACAACAACCTCCATGGATCTCAATTTCAACATCTATAAAATAAGGTACAGGAAAAAGTTGTACTATATGATCCCTAAGGTCCAAGGATGTGCTGGAGTCGGCTTGGGCTAGTTTAGGAGAGGTGATTGTTAAATTTTTTGGTGTGAGCGTTTACATGTTGGAAATCAGCAAATGTTACAAAAATCAGGGCTCGATTCATTGTTTTGTTCATTTCTGGACTTAAAAAAGTGAAGAAGAAACTGTTAAGAATGCAGATTAAATTTAAAAGTATTTAGTGTGCATTTTTTCCCCTCAGAAAGCTGGTTGTTAATCATTTACTAACACACCCCTGATAAGTCGCTTCTAGTTCTAAATCGCAAGATTCTGTGGCTGTAACAATAGTCACATGGAAGGATGAGGGATCCGGGAAAGATTCTCCCTATCCATGGCACTATGTGAAGATGGATATCTCTATTCCTTATGACAGAAGGTCTATTGTTCTTCTCCCTGATCCTTTCCGGGCATTTGAAAAATTGAGGTATTTGAAAATATAGAACGTTATTGATAATTGATTATCGGTACATGTTTATTGATGGCAGAATGATAATGTGGTAGTATGGTCCTTCCAAAACAGTAGAAGACCAAGAATCAGAAGACAATATCTTAGGGAGCCCCGGAAAGAAGATCCCTGATCTTGACCTTTCACTTATCTCTCATGATAACTGGAACATTATAGAGATCCAACTCTCTTAAAACCCAATATAGGACTGGAGCTGATGACAGGACGTACTCACTTCTGGGACAATGGATATATCACCATGGGGATATGTTTGTGCCACTTTTTGGGTGGTCAGTTCATCAGGATACAGGCTAGGAGAATTGCAGGAAACAATTTAGGTGAGGGATGAGGTAATGGGTGTCAAGGCAGTCAGTCTGATCCATGGATGTGTGTGTTGGTGAAGAGGGAGAGAAAAGCATCTCTGGGAAAAGGGGGTTGGGGAAAGAAGGGGTAAATTTCCTGGTCTAAGTTCTGCAGGGTTTCTCTCTAACTCCAAATAAAACTTCCTGGTATCTTTCTTCTTCCTTTTCATAGGACCTCAGGGGTTAGAACTGGAAGAAATCTTAGAAATCTTCCAGTCTAACCTCCTCATTCTACACATGAAACTAAGGGAAGTCCTCACCTCTCCCTTCCAGGCCAGAGAATGAGTGGTGGAGGGTTCAGAACCCAGGCTCCTGGATCCCAACCTTATGTTTAGGGGATAGAGCACTGGGGAAGGGGAGTAGTGCCTCTGAGGCGAGCCCCTGTATGAGAACTGGGCATTCTATAGCTACAGTCCTCATATCACCATGTCCTCAGCACCACCCACAAAGGGTCACCATGGGTGTCAGGATTTAACCCTTTTCAAAGAGAGAGATTGAAAATAGACTCCTCCTATTATGCAACAGGAAGCCCTGCCTCATAAGTAAACCTGCTCCTTTTTGTCTTCCAGGAGTGACCCTGGTCACTGCTCAGAAGCTCATTATCTATTAGAAATCCTATTTAGATTCAGAATGCTTCAATCAATTACATGTTGATCTTAGTGCATTCCCAAAGAAATTGTTGAAATTAAACCTGCAAAATATTGGTGAATACAAACGGATTATACACGAGATGTAGGTCAACAACAGCCAGTTTAATAAAACTAGCATTGTGTTTGCTAATGATCCAAAAATATTTTTGAGGCCCTTGAAAATTTATGGATATCTGTTTTAGGATAATGTAGATTGAATATTAATGACTATAAGGATAGCCATATGGCAGTGGAGTAAATATGAGAGGCAAAGACAAAGATGTGAAGTTGCAAGTATTGAGCTGGAAAGAATAAACTTTATTTGCTCCTAGTTTGGGTCAAACCTTTAGTCTCCTTCTGACAGAGCTGCCAATTTGATTTTACAATACAGTTTGAAAAAGTGATGAATGGGCTTCATTCCCTATTTGATGCGTCTCATGACAAGTAGATTATCTTGAAAGAACTGAATAAAACTATTCTCACACCATTTTCCAGCACTCACTGGCAAGTGTGAGCTAGTGTAGGAAAAACTGTGATTGGCCCACTGTCAGGTGTGTGCAAGACTTTAGAAATAAATAGCAGGAAGCTCTGACACTCATATAAACTTAAGCAAGTCCTTTTTCACCTGTAAAATGGGTAAATACTTCTTAGGACCATAGTCATGAAGCTCAAATTAGATAATCAAAGTGAAAGTGCTTGAAAATGGCCTTTTCAAAGCTTTATACAAATGTAAGATCTTACTATCTCTGAAAAAGTGGGAACGTTCAATTGAAAAACCATTATTTGAAGGAGATGTCCACAATGAGTGATTGAAAGAAGGTAGAGAAATTTGAGGGATATTTCTAATCCTTTGAGGTCGACATCATAGAGGAGAATCATGCCCTCTCATCTCTTTTGGTGTCTTTGTCAGAGATAGGATCAGGATAGAATGACCTGGTCTTATCTGAGCCGGTTATCTCTCCCAGCACTTAGCATAATGATTTTCACATAGTAGATGCATAATAAATATTTCTTGAACTGAATTGAATTCCTTCTCCCTAATGAGAGTATCAAGTATGTGAATTTTCCCTATCTCCTAGGGCCTCAACACCAAATCTTCCCCTTATCCTCCTGTCTAAAACCTACCTAATGCACCCATTTCTAGCACACCATCTCCATCCACTGCATCAGTAAGGTATTCTGTCAGAAGTAAATATGTATAGCAGAAACACTTGTAGGACAGAGCCATCCATCGTATGTTCATTTAAGGTCCAGTGAAAAGAGATAGGGATTCTCAGCAGTTCTTTAATGTTGTTTCTTCCCCTGCCCAGTAGCAGGCTCCAGGGTCAGCCCTAGTTTATTGCTTTGTCTGTACTCATATAGGTATAATTAATCCTCCTTCCCTGGGCTGGAAATATGAGAGCTGGGTTATTGTTTGTGATTTCTATAATTGGCTTGCTCCTTCTTCCTCCTCTTCTCTTCTCTCCCTTCCCCTTCTCTGTGTTTCTAGGCCTTCTGGCTCCTTTAGGTTTCTAGTGGGGAGAATAAAGGTGACTCAGAATGAGCTAGCAGAGAGCCTCCCAAATGACAGCAACGTCTCAGATCCCCAGTAGATTTCACTATTACCGTACAGCTTTTAGGGACACAGGAAATTTGTTCTTTCAGCACCACCCCCAGAGGACAGCTCACAGCAGCTTTCAGTCTTGTAGCTGTCCCTAAAGCTTAGATCAGCGCTGGTTCAAGGGAACTTGTTCGAAGTTCTTTACAATTATCTTGGGATGGAGCATGTTCTCAGCTACCACTTTAGCTCCTTTCCCTGGTGCCTGCTATGACTCTCTCAGGACCCAGGGTGCATCTTCATATTCTCTAAGGGTGTTGCAATGTAGAGCCATAACTCCCCTCTGGCAGCTAAGTTATAAGATTGTAAGATTAAGAGGTAGAAGTGATGTCAAAGGTCATCTCCTCCAAACTCCTCATTTTATAGATAAGTAAATTGAGACCCAGAAAATTAAGTGATTTGCCCAAGGCCACACTTTAAGTGGCAGAGCTGGAATTTGAATCTAGGTCCTCTCATTTGAAATCTAGAAATATTTCTTCTATACCACTATATGCCTTTCCTCCAGAGAGGAGGACCATATGCATCTTCTCTTTATCTACTTTTGGTATTTCTCTGTTTCTTGTTTTCTGTCTCTCTGTATTCCTCTATCTGATTCTCTCATGTTCTCTACCTCTCAGTCATTCTCTGGGTACCTGAAGGAAATAAGCAGAGAGTATAGATATTGTGATAGTAGCTGTTACCATTTTCTCCCTTTTAAAAGTAGATCATGTCTATGGTGGGAGACTCAGTTCATGAAATAACCCC
Organism: Trichosurus vulpecula; assembly: GCF_011100635.1. Classification (NCBI taxonomy): domain Eukaryota; kingdom Metazoa; phylum Chordata; class Mammalia; order Diprotodontia; family Phalangeridae; genus Trichosurus; species Trichosurus vulpecula. Next base: position 131,865,770 of record NC_050574.1, read on the forward strand.
TCTGTCAGAGTTGGCTTTGGATGAGAAGGACTAATGTTATGTGTGATTTAAGAAAAGGAAAATTTCAGCTTAATACAGGAAGAACTTCCAAATAATTAGAGCTGTCCAACAATGAGATAGATTGCTTGGCAAGGTAATGACTGACTCATCACTAGAGGTGTTCAAGTAGAAACTGGGTAACTACTTATGGGGATATTATGGATGAAATTCCTGTTCATATAAATGCTGGTATAAATGATGTCTGAGGTTCCCACTAAACTTCTACAATGCTTCTTCTTTTCACATATTCTTTACTTTCTTCTAGCTACCATAAAGGAAAAGAACTAATACAAGTCAGCTCTTGGGAATTAAATTCTCTGCAATCATTTATTAAGTTCTTACTATATACAGGGCATCACAGTATCTGTATAGTACATAGGCTGCTGGGTTTGGAGTTAGGAAGATTCAAGTTAAAATGCCACCTCTCATACTTACTAACTCAGTGACCTTGAACACATCACTAACCTCTAAGTGCTTCAGGAAACTTTCTAGGATTTATTTACTAAGTAATAGACAGCTTGCATATGTGAGATTCTGTGCACTGTGGATACAAGGAAAAATGTAAAACCATCCTCACCCTTGATAAGTTTACATCCTATTGGCCTTACATATGCCATAGTGCCCTACAATGTGAAAATTTAAAACCTGAGCTCTGGGTTTCATTTAAAATTTATCAAGGTGAATAATTTTGGTGCCTTGCTCTCACACAGCACTTAATGCATGTTTGTTCAACTGAACAATTCTTATCTATGGGTTTATTTGTCTCATTCATTAAATTTATTAGACTGTAAGCTACTTGAGCACTGGAACTGTCTTTTACCTCTTTTGTACCCCCAGTGCTTAGCACAGTGCCTGGCATGTAGCAGGCGCTTAATAAATATTTACTGAATTGAATTGAATTATTCTACAACTTGCCTCTACCTCCTCTCTACTGTACTGCCACAAGAACTGATGAGTGTCAAACTGGTCTGTAGAAGTCATCCAAAGCAAACTATCCCTGTGCATCTCCCCCTCTTCCCTAATCTACTCCTCTGAATTGAAATCTTCAGTGAGTGTCACCTTCCTCCTTTTACCATCCTTCATGGCTCAGTTCTAGAGCTCAATGACTTGATGAGTTTCTGAAAGACCCCTCCAGACAAAGAGCCTTTACCAAGACTTAGCAGATCCCATTTCCTTTCTCTCAGAAAAGCATTGCCCCAAATATTCTCAGTTTGGTTTGATGAGGCTCTTAGTTCCTTTCACTACAAGCAGAAAGTAATTTGAAGGTCTTTTTCAGATTCTGAGAAATTATTTCAGTGAGATAAGGAGATGTGGGATAGTGGAAAAAGTTGTCCAAATGAAAAAAATTTTTTTTGTCTCCTTACTGTGCAAGAAAGAAGAGTGATTTGTGATTTGTGGGCTAAGAAGCTAGCCAAGTGGGAGAATAATTTCTAATTGGTTTTCAAGTTTTTATTTTTTTCATTGAACAAGCATCTATTTTCTCTCCTTCTCACTTTCCCCATGCCCAAGTGAACAAGCAAAAAAAGAGAAAGTTCATATAACAAATATGCATGGTCAAGAAAAGTAGATTGCCACATTGAACATGTCTGAAAAGTATATCTCATTCTCCATCTTGAATTCATCACTTCCCGTTAGGACATGAGTAACATTTTTATCATCAGTTTTCCGAAATTGGGATTGGTCATTGCATTGATAAGAGTCTTCAAGTCGTTTGAAGTTGTTCTTCTGATTCTGCTCACTTTACATGCAAGTCTCAATTTCTTTGAAACTGTCCAATTCATAATTTCTCATGGTATAATTATATTCTACTGTACTCATATGCTTTTCATTCCACTTAGAGAAGTATCAAAATGTAAATACAGGAGATGGAATGTAAGAGGATAGGCAAGTAGGAAAATACAGCTATATATGCATGTACACAATATAAAGTATGTACTGTATATGTGTGTGTGTATATGTAGTTATATTTTTGTATATATGTATATATAAAACTCTCTCTCTCTCTCTCTGTATACTGGCCAACTTGTCATTCCCCTTACAGATGGTCCATCTATATTTACATTTTGTACTTACATTTACATATACTGTATAACATGCATATCTTGTATTTATATTTATAATACATATGTATGTATATATATGTGTGTGTGTGTGTGAGTGTATTTACATGTACTTCTTTATTAATGTAGCCTTTCTATTCTTTAGATTTGATAAGGGAAGGAACTGGGCGAAGAGGGAGGGAAAGACAGAAGAGAATGGATGTTAGAGCTGGAAGGAAACTTAGAATTCACTTAGTATCCCTTCACCTCATCCATCCATTTTTACAGATAAGGAAACCTTAACCTAAAAGAGGCTAAGTAACTTGTCCACAGTCATATCAGTAGTAAGTAGCAGAAGCAAGATTTGAACCTGAGTCTTCTATCTCCATTATACCACATTTTCTAGCCCCAATTTGGGGGTGGGGGTGGGGGTGGGGAAAGGTTGTTGGGGAGGGGGGGCATTTCAAAGAACATTTCCCAATAACCAGCCCAAGTGGGTGGGCAATGTTATTGATGTTTTACCCGGGAAACAGGGGCCAAGAGGCATTTGTAGAGTTGCCCTTCCTGCTTTTGGCCATACTGAAGGACTGGGGTGTTTTGGGGATGCTAGAGCTATGCCTTCGCAGGGAAGTGGATCTCTAAAAGAGTGACCCGTCTTTGTTCTCTCCCCTTTTCCCATCTGCAGAATACATAAAGATTGTTTTAACCTCTCTTGTGAGGGGTTAGGAGAGGGGTCTTTCTTCCCCTGACTCTGACCTTATAGTATCTATGAACACACAGCAGATAAAGTACATATTATTGTTGGATGAGCCTGAGGCTGGATCTCAGGGCCCTAGTGATCTCTTCTGCTTTGTTATCCCTCCCTTATCATAGATCAATGAACATCCATCTTAAGAGACATATGTCTAGGCTCAGAGGAAATGCATGAGGGGAGGCACACAGGGCTGAGGATTGGCAAGGTACTTTTCTTCCAACAGCCTGATGAAGTAAGCAGCACAAGTGTGGCTCCATTTTATGGATAAGGTTACTGAGGCACAATGTCCAAGATTCCATGGCTAATAAGTGGCAGAGCCAAAACGTAACTCTGCTTTTTAACTCCAGGACCAATTGTCTTTTTACTGAATTCTGCTACCTTTGGGGGAAAGTGACATCCTTGTGTGAGAATACTACCAATTACCTGGCCACATGGGGTAAATAAGTGCATGATGACTTTCTGGTTCAGATCACAAAACTGGCACAGAGACAAGAAAATAGGAGTGATGAGGGACTTCAGTTACCTGGACATCTGCTGGAAGAGTCATTCTACGAAAAGCAGTTCATCTGACAAATTCCCTGCTTCTTTGCTGGCAATTTTCTCTCTCAGAAATTCAAGTAAACAACATAGAAGCACTACTATTCTAGGCCCAATTCTGACCAAAGAGGGGAAATTAATCATTGAAGTGAAAGTAACAAGAATCTTGGGAGAAACTGACCCCTACCATATTAGAATTCAGGACAGCAAAGGCAGGATATTGTTTGCAGGCAGAGATGTATGCAATACTTTAGGAAGGCCTATTTTTAGAATTTCAGGAAAATATCAGGAGAATATCAGGATAGTTATGACGTTATGATTTGAGGTTCTAAAAAGGAAGATGTCTAAAGAAGGCTGGAGAGGTCTCACCCATGATCCCCCAGGAAAGTGCCCCGCGTTCTTGATACTTTGTGGGTCAGAATCTTTTCCAGATCATAGCTCAGGAGCTGTTACATCATAGAGTCACAGATCCAGAGCTGGAAGGGATATCAGAGCCTGGAGTCTCTGCCAGGGGATATTACTTTTTTTTTTCAAAAAAAATTATTGATGTCTTTTTTAAAAGTATCATCATAGTTTTCCTTAGTATTCCTTTTTCTTCTCTTCCATAGAGCCACCCCTTATAACAAATAGCATTTGTATATTTACTTTTATGAGACATCCAGAATACACACATAGTTCAAAGCAAAAACCTTTTAATGAAATAACATAATAATAAAAATAACGACAGAACATTCTACCAAAAAAGTTGGAACTCATTCTCCCACAAATATACACTAGAGATGAACAAATTATCATCTAGTCCTTGTTAGAATACTACTAGTGAAGGGGAAATTCCAGGGTTGTACTGGAACTAGCTTGAACTTTACTCCTTGGAAACTGGCAAACATTATGTAACCCAAGCCCAAAGCCCATCAGTATGGGACTTATTGGTAGAGATCAATGCTCATGCCCATGTGAGGGGCAGGGCAGAGAATGGGAGAGAAGAGGGATCTATCTAGTCTCCAGTTTCTTCTATCTTCTAGCTTCAAGAGAAAAGATGGATCATTCCAACCTCTCTTTAAGTCTCTGAAAGGAGAGAAAACTTCTGGGAAGAAGCTGACATAAGAGGGGTTGGTAGTGTCTACTCTAGCAAGCTGAGGATAGGGAAATAATTTTATCCTGTCTCTATCCCCAGCTTGCTATACTAAAGACTTCAGACTTTGGAGACTCTCCTACTTGGGGTGGGATCTGGGATTCTCTCGATTGAGCTGAAACATCTCATTTCCAATGGGAGAGCTCCTTTGAGAGCTCCTATCTGGTGTATATTATATACATACATTGTCTGATTTCTGTTTCGTTATGGACTTGGATAAATGGGTTTCTTTGCTATGTGCTATGTGTTGTCCATTGCGGCACTGGTGTCTGATGGGAAAGGGGTCAAGTCTTGGATATAGAACTTGTCCGCCCCCCCTTCTCCATTAATGAATAGTGATGAAGGGTCTAGCTTGAACCTCAAAGTTTTATTCCCTAGACTAATAATATTTAAGGAAACAAATAGATATAATTCCAGCCTGATATTTCCTCTCCCTGAAGAGAGCAGAGTAGCCACTGGTTCCAACTTCCTGCTTTTCCTCCTGACAGGAATTAAAATCTCCCTTGGAGAAGAGGGTGGGGGCGGGAGACAGTCTATTTCTGCCTCCCTGTGAGCCACCCATGACATCCCTTGCTACAGCTACAAATCAGGGCTCAACTTATTGTTTGTTGATTGTCTAGAAGACTTATGAAAGTGATGGGGAAAATGTTAATACTGGAGATTAAACTTAAGATGTGTCACATGTACATCCCCCCCCTCCCCGAGTCATTGGTTAAACATGTACTATCATGTCACTGGGAGGAGCTCACTCAGCCTATTCCACTTTTGGGTATCTCTGTTTGTCAGGATTTCTTCCTTATAAGAAGTTAAAATTTCTCCATGCTTGAAATTTTCTCCCTCCTCATCTCTGCCTCCCAGCTTCCCTGGCTTTTTTTGAGTCCTAGGTAAAATAACACCTTTTGCAGTAAGCCTTTCCTGATCCCCTTTAATGCTGGTGCCTTCCCTGTGTTGATTATCTCCAGTTTATGCTGTATATAGCTTGTTGGTACATAATTATTTTCATGTTATCTTGCTTATTAGACTGAGAGCTTCTTGAGGGCAGGTAATTTTGTCTTTCTTTGTATTCCTAGTTCTTAGTTTAGACTTGCATACTTTCCAAAGTGGGTGATACTGTCCTGTGGCAAGGGTGGGGGGGAGCTGAAATGATGGGGAGGCATAGTAGTTTGAAATGACACAAATTTCAAAAAAAAAAACCATTAAAGAGTTAAAGAAAGTAGATTTCCAGGCAACCTAAGAGTCTGGAATGTAGTAGGTACTTAATGTTTTTTGACTGACTGACTGCAATGTCCTGATTTTCTATAGGAGGAAGAAGGCGAATTCTATAAACTAGGGATTAGCGGGCTTGTTCTTGATCCTAAGTATGATTCTAGAACAAAACGTAAAGATATTCAGAAAGAAAGGCAAGTGTTGATTCAGACAGAAAGACAGATTAGATAGATAGATAGGTAGATAGATGAACTAGGTAGATACATGATAAATGGGATGGATGAATGGATGGATAGATAGATAGATGGGGTAGATAGGTAGATAGATGAAATAGATAGATATATGATAAATGGGATGGATGAATGGATGGATGGATAGATAGATAGATAGATAGATAGATAGATAGATAGATAGATAGATAGAAGCTTTTAGAGCAGGGACAGTGGAGGAAAGGCAGACTTTAGGGCAGATGTTTTTAACTTGGGGTCCATGAACTTGGTTTTAAAAATGCTTTGATAACAGTATTTCAGTATAATTGGGTTCCTTTGCAATCCTGTTCATTTTATTTCATGCATTCAAAGATATGATTCTGTGGAGGGGTCTATAGGTTTCAACAAACTCCCAAAAGGGTCCCCCAAATACTAAAAGTTAAGAACTCTTGCCTTGGGGAAATTACCTACACAAGGAAGAGACTACTTCAAGGTTATTTTGTATGCAAAAGTTGCTACTGAGTTGGGTTTTAGGAGGCAGCAAGTGCACAGTTTTGATTTGAAACTGAGGGTTAGACTTGAAGCCCAGACAGAAAGGATTCTGTTTTCCCAGTGATCAAAGAAACTGAGAGAAACAGCTTTGACATGAACTAGAGATTGGAAGTGAGGCTAACATTTATATAATGCTTTATAGTGTACAAAGAACTTTACTTTCTTTACCTCATTTTATCCTTAAAACAACTTTATGACGTCGGTGCTGTTATTATCCCCATTTTACAGATGTGGAAACTGAGGTCTCAAGGACTTGCTCAAGATCACTAGTTTCTGAGAGGGGGTTTGAATTCAGGTTTTCCTGACTGTGGGTCCGGAGCTTTATCTCTCCCAGCTGGCTGCCTCAACACCTTCCTCACAATAACCTTCTGGAGGATATTTTTATTTTTGGAGCAAGCCAGGGATACCCAGGGTAAGGAACTTCCTCTACAATGGGCACTTCACTTCCTTCTCTGAAATTTGAAATGGGTAGTTTTAGAGTTAGTTGGTCTTAGAGTGTTGTCTGGTGACAATGAGAAGTGAAGTGATTTCCCAAGAGTCAGAGCCATTACATGTCAGGGACTCAAGCCCAAGTCTTCTGACTCCAAGGACAACTCCATCCACTCTGCCACGGGTGAATAGATAGCGACAATGCGTGTGAAGTGCGGAGGCCACGGGGCTCTTCGTGGGAAGCCGAGGAGCAGCAGGGACGCAGCCCTGTTTGAAGATGAGTAGTTCCTTTTTAGGGATGAGCACCCCATGTCTTGCATTCTGCCATGCACATAGTAGGACCTTGATAAATACTTGTTGGAACGGACTTTCTAAAGAAATTTAGATTTGGAGAAGCTGAGTGGTTTTCCTACAGTCACACAGCTAGAAAATGTCCCAGCTCACACTGCAACGTAAGTCTACTGAGAGTAAAACCAGAGCACATAGCATCATACAATCCTTACGCATCATTCATCCCATCCTCCAATCTCATAAATTAGGCAACTGAGGCCCAAATTAAATGTCTTGCCCAAGATCATGTATGTAATAAAAAGCAGAGTCAGAATTTGAACCGTCTTCTAACGTTGACTCTAGCTCACTTTTTTGTCAGCCTAGATCACACTGGCTCTCTTGGCAGCCTGTGAGATCATAGTAGTTTTTAGGCCATCTGGTCCAAGCCTCTCATTTTATAAATGAGGAACTGGGGCCCAGAAAAATGAGGTGACATATTCAAGGACTCGTAGCTTATTCCCAGATGAAAGTCAACAATTTCTCCTTTCAGCTTTCCTTGCCTGGTCCTCTCCCATTTACCTCCCTCTGTCTTGTTATTTGCGCACTTTTCCTCCTTTCCTCAGTAGATTGTAAGCTTTTTGAGAGCAGAGCTGGTGTCCTACCCACATTTATATCTCTGCACTTAGCTCAGTACCTGGCACAGAATGGGCACTTAATACATTTTTTAAAAAAAATTAAAATTGAACTAAGTCCTACTGTAGATGATTGCAAAAAGGCCTTTGAAGTGGCCATTTGTTAAACTGAGTAAAGACAGTGATTTCTAATTACCTATTCTGCTTGTAGTTGGTACCCTGAGGCTCCTTTGCAGGCAGGAACCTGGGTGGTGCATTTTAAGTGGCTGAATGAGCAGTGCTGAGGAGAGGTGCCCTGTAGGAGAAGAGCAGAAGGAAAAAACTCATTATTTGGAAGACAAAGCCTTAATGCCAGGCTAGAGGAGCACACTGCAGGGCCAGGTGGGAAGCCTTCTGGTTAGGGGGTGTCCTGAGCCTCATTTCATCATAGAAGGTGATTTTACTTAAGGAATAGGGAACCTTGGAGATTGGGATCTCACATGGGCCAGGCTGTAATTCTAAGATGTTTGTTTGGATGTATTTCTGTAGGTGTCCTGAGAGTTAGTGTCCTTGGTTGAATTCCCAGTGCTCAGTTTCCTTTCCTGACCAGAAGGGAGTTTCTTTGTCAATGCATTCTCCTTCTAAGGCAGCCTTATGAGACCTCTCTTCAGAAGAGAGTAAGGTTGATGACTTCCCACAGCCCTGCCTCACTTAAATCTGATCCATTTGCAAGTCAAGGCATCATCTTCCTGATGTCATTGGTCCTCTTTGAGAACAAAGGACGAACCACTTGAGACTTGCCATGGACTAGGAGTTCTTAGGGTATAGGGGTGGGGAGAGGGAGGTGTCCAACTAAGGAGTGGCCAAAAGGGCTGGATAGGGCATGCTAAGGGATGCTCACTAGATTTACAGGTTGCTAGGCACAGAGACAAGACGCAGGAAGTGGGATTTAGATTAGAAGCATGCATAAATAAGATCAGAGAATCCAAGACATGGGCAAAGATTTGTGTTCTAGGGTCGGGCAAAAGACTAAAACATCAAGAGACATGAGGAGAGTTAAGAGTTTCACAAATACCCATGGGAGGGTTCAGCTTAAAAGGTTATAGACTAACCTCTTCCAACCAGCAAATGCCTTAAGTATGAGTTGACATTTTACAAGGATCAGAACCTATAAATGAAACATTTTTGCATCTGCGCCATGTACCATGAAGAGGCAAATGTCTGAAAGTCACCGCTAGAGGGGATGATAGTGGTGGAAACCAAGGGGGATGGGTGGACAGAGAGAACACCTTTAGGCCTCTGCTGAGGAAACTGCTTTCCTCATTCACTCCAGCAACAAGGCCATTTGGTACCTTCCTATGATAACTAATTATTACTGATAACTGGGTGTTAAAATCAGGTTTGTTTTTTTTCTCACTTGTGAGCTAGAAGGCTGATGGGAGGGGATAAGGGTGGAATGCTATCAAATCATTACAGCAAAAATGTGCTTTGAGAGTGGGGGCTGAAAGAGAGCTTGAAGCCTCCTCCCTCTAAGAAGAACTCAATCCTCACAGCATCATGTTAGAACACAGTGCTGACGCCCAGGTTTTGGCTTTTTCATCCACGGTATTGGATTTTGCTTCTTTTTGGGGAAAAGAGGTGGGGTATGGGGGCACTAGTCCTTTTGGAAGAATAAGGAGGGGGAATTCCTTAGAGCTTCCAGGCACACTCTGACCCTAAGCTCACCACCCATTCCTCTCTACTCTTCTCCAATTTTGGGAAAATTCAAGAATGGGAGGGAAAAAATCAAGGAAAAACAAAGGTCCATAGCATCAGGGAGGCAAAACCATTGTTAGAAAGGGTGAACCCTTCAGCATGGGCTTAGGGGCAGTCTGTCTTCTCTCGCCTTATCTGGCATGAAGGGCCCCCTATCTGTGAACCAACTGTGGGGAGGGGGTGCACCTGCCAGCCCACCGCTGGCTCCTGAGCTGACTGGCTGCTGTGCTGCTCTGTCTCCCCTACTGAGAATCTATTACTATGGGCAATAACATGGGGAGGGTCCTAGTGGGTCAGGACTGGGATCCCCCTTCCAACTCTAGGATGGAACAAAGCCTCTGCCCTCTCTCTCCCTTTGGCAGGATTCTTGTGATCTGGTTCAGCTACTTTTCCCTTCAGGACTCTTACAACTTGTCACCAGTTCCTCTGGTCCATTGTCCTACTTTGGTCTTCCTTTGAGGAGTCCAGGTACTGTCTATACAGATGGCCTTTATATCTCTGGCCCTGGGGCAAATTTTACTTGTTGGGCATATTGTACCCTTCTAGGGCAAAGTCTTGTCAGCCAGCCCTTGTTATGCTTTTGAATTCACTGACAGCCAGTTGAAAATAAGAATAAGCCTCGGGATACGTGGTGGGCATCCCCTTACTTCCTCACCTCAGTTTTTTGTAATCTGGCTTCCAACCCTTCTGGCCTCATCACTCAGCTGAAGCTATTCTCTATAAAGTTGCCAACAATCTCTTAACTGCCAAAACTGTTGGGTTTTTCCTCAATCCTCATCTTCTGTACCTTTATTGCATTTGACACTCTTTCCTCCTGAATACTCTTTCTGGATTTTTGTGATATGGCTCTCTCCTGGTTTTCCTTTTAACTGTCTGACCTCTCCCCAGTCTCCACTATGGGTTCATCCTCCATATCAGGCACTTTCATGGTGAGTGTTGTCCAAAGTGCTGTCCTAGGTCCTTATCTCTTCTCACTATATTCTTTTTATGACTTCATCGAGTCATATAAGCTTGATTATTGTTTTCATGCTGATGACCCACAGGCCTATCTATCCAGGTGCAGTCTTTCCCCTGAGCTTCAAATCTATATCACTAACTGCCTCTTAGACATTTCAACTGAATGCCCTGAAGACATCTCAAACTAATTGTGTCCAAAATTCGTTATCTTCCCCTTGTTCCCCTCCCCTAAATCCACCCCTCTTCCGAACTTTCCTATTTTTGTCAAAAGAACTTCTGGTATCTCAGATTTGTAAATTTGGTGTTAACCTCAACTCCTCTCTCTCATTCACCCATTGTTGTTCAGTTGTTTTCAGTCATGTCTGACTTTTCATGACCCCATTTGGGGTTCCCTTGGTAAAGATAATAGAGTGGTTTGCTATTTTCTTCTCCAGCTCATTTTACAGATGCGGAAACTGAGGCAAACAGAGTTAAGTGACTTGCCCTGGGTCACACAGCTAGCAAGTTCTCAGGTTGGATTTAAACTTAGGTCTTCCTGATTCCAGGATCAATATTCTAGTTCTAATGTTCAAAGCCTCTTCCTTCTCTCTCTCACTTTGACAGAGGATCATATATTCTGCAGTCCACCTAAATTGAACTTCTCTCTGTTCCTCACACATGGCACTCCACCCTTCTGCATGCCTTTGCATTGGACATCCCTTGTGCCTGGAAGAGACTCTCTCTCTTTACTTCTGCCAAATGGAATTTCTCTTTTCCTTCAAGATAGAGCAGAACCACCTTCTATGTGAAGGCTTTAAGGTTCCCCAGCTGCCAGTACCCTTCTTTCCTAAACACCTTGCTTTTGACTAGTATTTATTCTCTTTATATTTATTCTGTATATACTTGTGTATGTACTTGTCTCCTCCGTTAGAATGTAAGCTCCTTGAAGGGCAGGAACTATTTGATTTTTCTGTCATGTTAGTAGGACTTTAACAAATGCATAGCGATCTATTGAGAGGGGTACTGATCTCAGAAGTGATAGAGGACCAAAGACATATTGCTGGCCCTGGTGGAGGTTGATGTGTGCCCCTTTCCTCCCAACATCCCATTTATCCCTCTCCTCTGCGCTTCTGAATGCAGACTGAGCCCAAACCTCTTGGGACAAGGGAAGAGGTGAAAGAACTCTTTTTATCTTAACAAACTGCCACTCCTTCCCCTCTGACTGCTACCTCTAAGAGCCTCTGTAGGCCATTAACTTATCTCCTTTTGTGTTGTGCCCCCTTTCTGCTTTTTCACTCTTTCCCCAATACCTACATCTCTGCTCCTTGTATTTTGGCTGCTGGACTATCACTTGCTTAAATATTCTGCAAATCATTTTAATTATTTAAAACAGGTACCAGTTCTAATTGTCCCTAGAATTAATTTTTCTGTACAGCCTGCTTAATTGTAAGTATAAACATGCTTAATGGCATTTATTTCCCTGAACTTGAAAAGCCTCCTTGGGGAGGATCTGCTGTGGGATGGCCGAGAGGAGTTGAGTGTGTGTGTGTGTGTGTGTGTGTGTGTGTGTGTGTAGTAAAGGGCCAGGAGTATGGGGTGGAAGGTGCTATGCAGGCCCATTGCCAGGAGTGCCTTGTATTTGGCCCCTCATTTGCTAAGTAATACTCTTTGAACTTCATTAGCATATCTGCTTCCAAGGGTCATCTCTGTGAACATTGCCATTTACCTGACTTTATAACAAGCTCAGGTCAAGCACTGTTCAGAGGAAGAGGCAGAAAGTGAACACAGTGGAAAGAATTCTAGCCTGGAAGTCAGGAGACCCAACTTTGCCAGTGACTTCAGATAAGAATGCCATCTTGGATTGCTTTAAGAGAGGCATGGCATCCAATAATAACGTGGTAGTCCTATGGTGCTCTTCATTAGTTAGACCACATGTGGAATATTGCCTTTAGTTCTGGGTGCCACAGTTCAAGATGGACATCAATAAGTCTGTGGAGAAACCAGGCTGGTGAAATCCCTTGAGTCTATGTCACATGAGAATTGGTTGAATGAACTAGGCATGTTTAGCCCTGAGAAAAGAAGTCTTGGCAGCGGGGAAGTGGCATTGTGATAACTATCTTCAAGTATTAGAAGGATCATCACAAGAAGGAGGAATTGGATTTGCTGTTTGGCTCCAGAGAGGAAAGGACTAGAAGCAATGAATGGAAGTTGCCAAGAGGCCAATTTGGGCTCAGGAAAAGCTTCCCAACAAATAGGCCTGGACAGAAGAAGAATGGGCTGATTCAAGAGGTGGGAGATTCCTCTTTGGAGGTCTTTAAGCTGGACAACCACTTGTTCAGTTCGTTGCAGTTGGAGTTAATTTTCGGTGTGGGTTCTACAGGATGATTACTGATATTCTTTCCAACTCTCCAATTCTGTGATCCTATGATTCTTTTATTTGATACCAACCATTTTCATTATAAAATTGAAATAGAAAAGTACATGGAAGTGTATGTGAAAGTATGTCCTAGACCTCTAGGAACAGATCAGAAGAACAGTAAGAAATACCAGACGAGGTAAGAGCCTCCTTTCCAGATTACTTGGCCTCCATCTAGCCCAGGACTCTACCTCTGACAGGGGAAAGCCTGGTAACTACCCTTATGAGAATGACTGGCAACCACTTCTCCTATAAAAAGTCACTCTCTGGTCATAAATTTATATAGACCTTTGATTCTTGAAGGATTTATACTTTCTGCCTGAGGTTCTTCACTGAGCCAGATAAGAATCTGTTGTTTTCCTATTAATGTCAATGATTTTAGATTAATTGTTTGTCTCCCAAACCTAATTTTTGAAAACACTAGTATCCTTTAGATGATGGACCCAAAGGAAAAGAAACAGAGCTGTGTGTTGGGCATAAGTAGGATCAGAGTCCTAACTAGGGTAGGGTACAGTGATGGCTTTTGCCCCATGCCTCCAAATTTAGAAGGTTTGAAAGTATTGGTAGTCCTTCAGTAGAAATAATAGTGCTTAGTACTTTGCTACCAAGAAAAATTAATTAAAATAGATGGCTATAAGATATGAATTCCTTCCTGGCTTCCCCAGCATACTCCTTCCATTTTCCCCTCTTTGTCAACCCTGTGTGTCCCCCCCTCCCCAGCTCAGTGTTTGGGGTCTCTGCCCACATTAGAATTTTATGCAACATCAGGTATAAAACTTGCTTGTTAATATGAATGGCTATGACAGATTGTCAATGATGACTTATGTGTAAGAAATGACCTAAAAGACATTGAGGATATTTATGACCCCAAAGAGAGGTATAGTGGGAGTGATAGATTGCCTGTGTACTGAGCTAGTGTCTTGAAGACAATAAAAGAACAAGAGAATGGTCCCTTCAGTGTGTTGGGTGTCTCCTTTATGGAAGATTGATGAAAAGACACATCCAAGAATCATACAGGGTCAGAAAGCATGAAGGGTGATGCTTATATCCGTGTGATTGATGACTCAGGTTTGAAATTGAATAGAGTTTCTCTTGAAGAAGTGAAGGGCAGCTAGGTGGCACAGTGGATAGAGCTCTGGCCCTGGAGTAAGGAGGACCTGAGTTCAAATGTGACCTCAGAGACTTGATATGTACTAGCTATATAACCCTGGGCAAGTCCCTTCACCCCAAATCGCCTCCAAAAACATTCTTAAAAAACCTAAAGAAAGTTAATTTACTATCCCAAAGGGAGTTCTCCTTTTTCCTCCAAGAGATCTGGCCTTACATCTGTAGCTCTTCCAATACCTGCTTACCTTGTCATTTTTTTTATTCTTAGACATTTCCCACCATTTCCTCTCTACCCCCTTCACTCTCCTCCTGCCTTTGAGCTTCTTCTTCATGGAGACTTTGCTTAAAGTTCTGCTATGAGTCGGCTCTACCATTTATTTTGTCTGAAAAAGTTTCTTCCCAAACAAACCCCAAGGCCCAGGTTCCTGCTTCCGCTATTAAGCAGTTCATTCCCTGGACTGAGATACCGAGATGACAGAGGATGATTTCTCTTAGTATTTCACTTATCTCCTTACCAGCTGCACAGAACAGAGAGAGCAGTCTGAGGGACAGAAAAGACTATTTGAAATATAGCTGACCTTGGTTTTCTCTTGGCACACACATCCACAATCATGAAGTTGGGGGTGTCTGGGTAACTTCGTTTGGCAAAATCTGGAACATGCTGAGGACTGGTGATCTTGCCAATGGTGCCACAGGAAGGCTTGATGGGGTCCTTGGCCTGGGAGTTGGGTTTACAAGGTGGCTGTTTTCATGCACTTCCCTTGTCCTCACAAGTTAGCAAGGCAAAGATACTGGAGTGGTTTGCCATTTCCTTCTCCATCTCATTTGACAGATGAGGAAACAGAGAAAAACAGGGTCAAGTGACTTGCCCAGGGTCACACAGCTACTAAATATCTGAGGCTGGATTTGAACTCAGGAAGATGAGTCTTCTGGACTCCAGGCTCCACATTCTATCCATTGTGTCATCTGGCTGCCCTAATGAAAATTGGTAAATTCCCAAGAGATAATCCACTAGAAGACTGGCCTTAAACCTGGATTCAAGTTGTGTCTGACACATACCAACTGTGTGACTCTGAGTAAGTCACCTAACCTCTCAAGTAACTCTCAAAGACTCTAAGTTACTGATGAGTTGCACTAGTTAACAGCCTTCTTCTTGGGGATTCCCCATACCCATGAAATCATATCTCTGAACCTCACCTCCCCAATTATGAATTTAAAGCACTATGCAATCCTGTCATAACAGAAAGTGACATAGGTCACTTCCAAGTAGAATGCTCAAGACCCCATACCCACAGAGCTTTTAACTCATACCCTCTCTTCCTCCTGTATCCTAGACTTGAGTCCTACAGGAAACATCTTTAATATCAGCCCATCTGATTCCTTGTTCTAAGCCCTGTGCCTTTCTTTGACACTCCTGCCCTTCATCTCTGTGGTCATTTTGATTTAATTCCCACTTCCCGCTCCATAGTTCTTTTATGTGGTCAAGAGAGAAGTCAAAGCCCACATCACTCTCTTTCAGGCCAAGAACTTAATGGTCTCATGGGATACCCATCCTTCTTCAAATCAAAATTCTCTTTGAAGAGAAGCTCCCTGATTCTTTTTTACCATAATGTAAATGACTGATAATAGCTTAATGCTCAACCCTTACACGGAGGCCTTTCTGTGTCAACCAGAACCAAGGACTTAGGTTAAAGGAATGAAGACTAAAGATGTAATTTCTAGAATCTGCCTGAGGTCACACGATCTTTCTGGGGTCCTTAAAATTATATTGTTGCTTCCTGGGGCAGGTTGGTGCTAAAAGCCTGCTTAAGGATCATGTACCTGCCCGTTCCCCCAATCCCTTCTCCAGCCTGCCTCCATCAGCTCAGGCATCTAGGAATCCAACAGGCTTTCTGCCACCACAGTGAAGGTTGATGAGACCCCCTTAGGATTAGAGAGAAAGGGAGGTGGAGGCAGAGGAAAGGGGGTAGGAAATCTTAGTCTCAGATATGGCTTCTTCTCCACCTGCTGGGAAGCCGTGTTGGCAGCTTAGTTAACCCACACTCTGGTCCTTCTTTCCTTTGCCAGAGTCTCCTGCAGACAGCACTTTAGAGGCTGCCTCTGATACACTGCCATTGTATCCTACTTGCCTTTATTCCCTCTCCCTGTGAGGAGTAATTAGAAGATGACTCACATACAGAGAAATCTAGAAAAACAACTTTATTTTACTCATTTTCCCCCTCTACAACTTACTAAAAGGCTTCAGGGGAAAAAAATGTCTCTCCCAGAAAATTACACCCTGTATCTCCCTTTCTGCTACTCTTAGGAAGTCATTTAAGACGGAAATTAAAGCCCATTATTGCACATTTAATTACCCACCAAATGAATGGCATATTTAATGGAAATGGCAAAATGCTCCAACATGTGTAAGATTTCTAGTTCATGCATTTCCAGACATGTTACAAAATAATTCATTAACCAGAGATTTGAGTAGCCCCCAGGAGACTTGCCTCCAGAGAGGAACAGGGCCTGGGAACAGGGCCAGGGAAAGCAGGAAAGAGCTTTCTAATCTACCAGTCAATCACCAAGTATTTATTAAGTGCTTACAGTGTGCTAGTCACTGTGTAAAGTCCTGAGGATACAAAAACAGGCTGCCCTCAGAAATCTTCCATTCTAATTGGGGAGCCAAGATACATAGAGAGTAGATAGAAGGTAACCTTTGAGGTTACCAGCCACTGAAGTCCTTGAGAAAGGAGGGCAGCTAGGTGGCACAGTGTATAGAGTGCTGGGCCTAGAGTCAGGAAGACTCACCTCTCCAAGTTCAAATCTGGCCTCAGACACTTATTACCTGTGTGACTCTGGGTAAGTCACTTAACCCTGTTTGCCTCAGTTTCCTGATCTGTCAAATGAGTTTGGGGAAAGAAATGGCAAACTTTGCCAAGAAAACCCCAAATGGGTCATGGAGAGTCAGACACAATTGAAAACAATTAAAAAACAACAAACTTCAGAAGAGAAGGTACTAGCAGCTAGAGGTACCAGGAAAGGTCTCCTGCAGAAGATAGAGCCTGAGTTTTGAAGGAAACTTCAGGGATTTTAAGAGGTAGAGGTGAGGAAGGAGAACATTCTAGGCATGAGAGACACCTAGAGCAAAGATGTTGAAATGGGAAATACTGTCATATGTGAGGAACAGCAAATAAACCAGTAAGGCTAGTCTGGAGAATGACATGATAGGACAAATGGGCAAGGAATTCACACTAGAACAGAGAATACTGACCTGGTTCCCCAATATTGAGAAAGGAGGAGAGTAAAGCCAGAGATGGGATTATAACCTAGAAAGTACTGAGGAAAGGAGGGATTGAAGGTCACAATGAGGATGAAGAAAAGGTTTAAAAGTAGTAAAGCAGAAGGAGAGATGGAATGATAAAATATGATCAGATAACAGGATTTTAGAATTCTTGAACATAGAAGAGGAACAACTGTGGATTAAAGTAACACCAAGGGTACGGCCATCCTTGTGTATGCCTGGGGTGGAGAGGAGGAATGGTTCATGAGAGCTGAGTAAGTTGAAGAACTGGGAAGTTAGTTTTAGTTGTTGTCCTTCATTCTTGAAGAGGACCAAAATGATATCACTATGTTAGAGTCAAGTTACAGTGTGTCTGACTGGGACTAATCAGACCCATACAAGCTCAGAAGGCTTTACCGCAGGTAGACAAATAGTCTATGTAAACATTTCTTTAAATTTACATGTCTTGTGTTTCTTTTGCATAAAATTTTTCTTTGACCTCATCAGGATTCATCATGGTGGGAGCATAGGCACTGATGATGGTGGCATGGGCATTTCCCTGCAAGTGGCAATTACATTGTCATGAGCCAGTCATTCACTCCTTTCGGTAGGCATACAAGCTCATTGACTGGATTAGTTTTGATTTCCAAACCTATACCAGCTTCACCCTACTCACTATCTCTGCAGCTACTCCAGCAAAACGTGTTTCCAGCTCCGACTTCAATAAGCTGGCCTTCATTTGCCAGCCTTGTTTCACACAGGGCTGCTATTTGGATGTGATACCTGCTGAATTCTTTGGCAACAAGAGCTGTTCATCTTTCAGATCTGCTGGATTTTGTATTGTCTATGAGTGCGCACATATTGTGTGCCGATGGTGAGTGGAATCATCTTTGCAGATGTTTTTTTTTACATTTTTTTTTGTTTTGGCCATGGTAATCAAGCCAGGGTTGGGTAAGAAGACAATTTTTAGAGCACCTTTTCTATCCCCGTCCTCACACAAGGAAGTGAGCAGTGTGATCCTTAAAAGGCTGCTCAGACACCCAGGGGGCTGCTGAATCCCTGCTGCTTCCAGTGAGAAGATGACCCTATGTCCTGGGCTTCCTGATGCAGATTTGTGACTACAGCTCCCATTGTATAGGCACCTGCTGCTTCGTCACTTGCCTGTCACCACAGCACTGTGAGTTAGGTAAAATGATAAAATGGTATTGGTGATGTTTTTTGATTCATGTGTAAATTGGATTTAAGTGGGGTGGAGTTACATGAAATCATCAGCCTCACTCTCTCCTCCAGAGTCATCACAGTCCAGTGGCAGAACAGAGTCAAGAGGACTGGTGATTGCTTGAGATTCAGTGGATGATCTTGGCATCTTCAATGTCTAACTAAGCTCTAAGCTCCCCACAGTGCCTGCTTCAGCTGCCTTCACGGCCGTTGGAACAATTTGTTCTCTTCTGCCCATTCCACCAGGGGAAGTTTTTGCATACTTTGGGTAGACACTCCCCTAATTGACCAACAGTTTTGAGACCTCTCGGTTACCCTCAACCTGGCTTAGCCTGTCTGCCAAAACAGTTTAATGGAGTATGGACGCTGTGCATGCTACAGCTTCTTGGAACCACAGTTGAGAGTTAGGTGGATCAAGTGGACACCAAAGGTGGAAAGCATCCCTGAAAAGGGCTCAGCAGCCATCATACCAGAGGTACTAGTCTTCCCTGAACATACCCTATATCCCACCTACGCACCAAAGTCCTTAAGAGAGGAGGGAAGAATGTCCTAATATATTAGTGGCCACCAGGATCTGGATTTGGTAATAAAATTGGTTGAACCACAACGAAGGAAAAGTTGCTGAGTGATGGTGATAGGGGAGAGTCTAGAAGGAGCAATAGGGAGCAAGGAATATTTCAACTCCCCCAAAAGGACTGGGGCATTTGCGAGAAGGTACATCTAGTATTAGAAAAGGCAGCCAGGGATACACTGTCATGCAGAGAGAAGGAGCAAGAAAGGGAAGCCTAGGTTCTCTTACTAATTGGCTACATGACCTTTGAAAAGGGGTGTGACCTCTCTGGGCCTCAGTTTTCCAATCCATAAAATGAGGGATTCAGGCTGGATTGATCTCTCAGGTCCCTTCCAGCTCTAGGATCCTGCAAATCCAAATATAGTGAGGCTCCTTGAGGAGACTGCTGTGAGTGGTTAACTCTTACCAGCCTGTGGCTGTGATTATTGTCTTTCAGGGGACTCTCATTCATTTGGCAGTGAGGTATTAGGTACCTACTCTGTTTGAAACACTGGGCTAAATGTAGAACTAAAAATTTTATAAAAAATAAATGTTAAAAATGTTAAAATTTGTTAAATGTTAAATTTTGTTAAATGTTAACTGTTAAAAATTGTCTTTACGTGTAATTGGAAAAAAATACTATTAAAAACAATAAAAAAGAAAAAAAAGATTAATTAAAAAAACCACTGGGTTAGTTGCCTTGTGGGATATAAAGGCTTACAAAATGTGAGTCTTGTCCTCAAGGAGATTATAATCTAGCAGGGAAAATAAAACCAGTAGATTACCATACAAGGGTAGGTGGTAAATGCCATATTCCCAGAAGAATCTACATTTCTTTAAGGCAGAGTATTTTTTTGTTTTTGCCTCTATCTCTTGCCCTAAGCATTTTTGGGGGAGCAGGGACTGGATCTCGAATTTCTTTAGTATAGAGAATTCCTAGTATAGGAACTCCCTCCAGTGATCTACAACTCATTTATGGAGTCAGAGGATTGTTGAGGCCTTTCAGAGAGGTTAAGTGACTCACTCATAGCTACAGGCCCAGTATTAGGCAAGACTTGAACCCAAGTCTTTTTGACTCCAAGGCTGACCCTCTATCCATCCAGCCAAACTGTTTCTTTGCCCCAAATAGTTGGTTATTGTTTTGTTGAGTATGAGCTATATACTAAATGCTCTACAACTACCAAAGAGAGGATAATGACAATGGAAGGCTTTAAGGAAAGAGGTGGTATTTGAACTAGGCCTTGAAGGATGGGAAGGAAGAAAGGAAACAAGCATTTATTATGCACCTACTATGTACTGGGCCCTGTGCTAAGCACTTTATAAGTATTATTTCATTTGATCCTCACAACAACCCTGGGGTGGGAGGTATTCTTATTCTTATTTTACAGTCAAGGAAACTGAGGCAAATAGAGGTTAAGTGACTTGCCCAGAGTCACATAGCTAGTAGGTGTCTGAGGCTGGACTTGAATACAAGTCTTCCTGACTCTAGGCCCAGTTCTCTATCCACTGCACTACCTAGCTATCTCTAGGGATGGGAAGAATTTTGATAGTGGGAAACTGGGAGTTCCAGACAGAATGGGTAAAGACACAGAGGAGGAAAACACAGTGGATGTGGTTGGGGAGATGGTGAGTAGAATGGAGTAGCTATAACATATGGAATGTGAAGAAGAATAACAGGATGTGAGCCTGAGTTTGATGTGAGCAGGATGTCTGGGTAGAATTGTTTAGTACGGATGCTTGAGCATGAAGCTCAAGAGGCAAGTAACAGATCTGGGAGCACAGATGTAGCCAGGAATGCAGGTAGGTGATGGCTGGTGGTACAGACAATATCCTGGCTTTAGCTTCCATCGTGGCAGAAGAAGGAGCTGTCCCAAGTGCATCCCTGTGAGAGGTGGGTGGGAAAGTGAGCCCCGTGAGAGGAGGGCATAGCAGCTTGAACCTGAGAGGGGTGGAGATGCCACAGAGGGTGGGGAGAACCATGAGACAAGATGAGGATGTGCCGTGTCAGCACAATGAAGCAGAGCCCTATTTTCCCTATTGGTTATAGTTACGTCTGGGAGTTATCCATATAAAGATGGTAGCTAATGCCTGGGAGTGAATGAGATCTCGGCAGTAATATAGACATAGAATCTCAGGCTGATAACTATGAGCTTCGGAGAAAACTTCCAGTGAATGGGTAGGAATGGAATTGTCCTACTAGACTAGCTGTCCTGTGAGGCAATTAGGTAGTGTGGTGGATGGAATGCTGAACCTGGAGTCAGGAAGGCCTGAGTTCTAATCCTGCCTCAGATTCTTAGTAACTGTGTGCCCCTGAGTAAGTCATTTAACCTCTGTGCCTTAGTTTCCTCGTTTATAAAATTGGGAACACACACACACACCACCTATTTCACAGGGTTGTTTTGAGGATCAAATGAGATAATAAGTGCAGCACTTTGCAAATCATAAGCACTATATAAAGGCTACTGATAATTATTATTGTGGGTAAGGGAGAGGTATGTTGGGATTGGAGGAGTAAGGGGAACAAGCCTGAAGACAAGGATTCTTCTTCTTCTTCTTTTTGGATGACCCTACTCATGTGTTACTGAACAGAGTTGGAGAAAATCATGAAACCCTGAATGGATCCACTACAAGGTGATATTACACAATTTCGACTGGTCCCTCACTGTGGCAAGGCAATCCTTTTACATCAGGTCACTATCTACTCATGACAGCAGCTCTTTCAAACCATTTCATCCCTTTTCAAACTTCCCACGGCTCCCCCTCACCCACCCTCTCCACTGAGAAGTTTGCCTCGTATTTCACGGAAAAACCGAGACCATCCAGTGAGAGCTTCCTCCTCTTTCTTCCTCCTCTGCTCACATCACCTAGATGCCTCCTGCCCAGATCCTCTTCATTCACCTTCATCTCACACAATGAGTTTTCATCACCAAAACAAACCCTTCCATACGTACAAATGATCCCATTCCATCCCAACTTCTCCAGTAGATTGCCCCCTCCATCATCTCTCCTCTCTCACTAATCTTCAATCTCTCCCTACCAGATGTTTCCCTACCGCCTACAAACATGCCCAAGTTGCTCCCTCATCCCTAAAAGATCCTCACTTGATCCACCCATCCCCACTACTTCCCATCCTCCTTTGTCTCCTCTCTTTTGTGGTTAAACTCCTTGAGAAGGTCGTCTATAATAGACGCCTCCACTTCCTTTCCTCTCACTCTCTTCTTAACTCTTTGACCTCTGGTTCTCCGCTTCATCATTCAACTGAAACTTCTGTCTCCAAAATTACTAATAATCTCTTATCTGGTGGATCAGATGGCCCTTTCCCAGTCTTCGTCCTTCTTGACTAATCTGTAGCCTTTGGCACTGCCAATCACCCTCTTCTCCGTGATGTCTTCTCTCTAGCTTTTTGTGACATTATTCTGTCCTGATTGATTCTCTTCTGACCTGACTATTCCTTCTCTGTCTCCTTTGGAAAAGAGAACTCTCTATTACTTCCAGGGTCAAATATAAAACCCTCTGTATGGCTTTTAAAGTCTTTTAGAACTGCCCCCTCCCCCACTTTTCCAGTCTTCTTAGACCTTACTCCTCTCCACATAACACTGATATCCAGGGACTCTGGTCTCCTTAGCTGTTGCACAGGACATTCCATCTCCCGACTTGGAGGGTTTTCACTGGCTGTCCCCTATGCCTGGAATGCTCTTCTTTTTCATCTCTGCCTCCTTGCTTCCCTGGCTTCTTTCGAGTGTCGCCTAAAATCTTCCCTTCTGCAAGAAGCCTTTTGCAATCCTTAATCTTTTTTTGAGGGGGGAAAGACAGGGCAATTGGGGTTAAATGACTTGCCCAAGGTCACACAGCTAGTAAGTGTCAATGTCTGAGGCTGGATTTGAACTCAGGTCCTTCTGACTCCAGGGCTGGTGCTCTACTCACTGCAATCCTATCTATCCTATCTTCCCTCTGAGACTACCTCTAATTTGTCCTCTCTTGATCTTGTTCACATACAGTTGTTTGTATGTCGTCTCTCCCATTGGGCTGTGAGATCTTTGAGCACTGGGACTATTTTTTGCCTTTCTTGGCATCCCTAGAGCTTAGCCCAATGCCTGGTACACAGTAGGAACTTAATAAATGCCCATGACTGACAGACTGAATGGGAAAACCAAGGGCAAAAGAACTAAAGCCACAGAGAAACAAAGTGACATTATGCCATAGACCCAGTAGACTTCCCCTTCTCCTTTTCAGTGGCTCTGTCTGCTACAATCCCACCCACTGGTTGCTCCAAAGAATCCCTAGTTAATGACTCAGCAGGAGACTACCCAGGACCACCTCCCTCAGGCCCAACCGGAGAACCGACTAGAATAACGGTTTTCAGAATGTAATTTAACATAATGTACTGCTGTTCTGTTAATAACTAAATCTCATCCTCTTTGTTTGTTTGTGCGTACACCCGTGCCTCAGAGGCAGTAAATTACAGGAATTTAACAAAGGAGATGTATAAATCCAGAGAACATGGGGGGAACAGTTAAATTGAATTGGTGAGCCTCTGAGTAAATATATGTCAGGAAAGGCTCTATTAACCCTTCATTAGTTGTACAATATTAGCAGATATTCAGGGTAAGGATCCCCTTCTTTTTCTGGTCTCCCTCCAGCAATATAGAGACTTCTGCTTTGGTATTTATGACTTACAGGCAGATCCTTTGTTTCTCTGATGGGAGGCTCTGGTGAAAAGCAACATCAACCAGGTATTAAAAAATAAGAAGATAGTGTGGTACAGTGGAATGAAGAACAGCTCTGGAGGCAGAGGACTAGGAACTGAATCCGAACTCTGAGGTATGATTTTGGACAAGTCATTCAACCTCTGAGGACCTTGGTCTTCTCATGAATAAAATAAGGGGAGCTGGATTAGAGGACTGCCAAGGTCCCTCTCAGCTTTAAATCTCTGCTCCATGATTTCTGGTGCTGTCACTTGTAGCTTGGGGATCTTTGAACCTTAGTTTTATCATCTGTAAAAAGGGAATAGTAATACTTAAACTACTCCCCTCACTTAAACCATTGCCCTCACATGGGAGCTGAAAATGAAATATAAAGCCATTTATTATGACAGTAGGTTGGGAAGATGAGAAATTGAAATCAAATACCTAGAGATCAATTGCAAATAATTTCATTCTTCTTTCTCCGGTCCCCTATGATTTAATTGATGTAGGGAAGCCTTGGCATGAAATCCTCTCCACTTACGCAGATGAACAACACATGTATAACTTATAGTCTTAGAATAACAATATATAACATTTATATAGTGCTTTACCATCACAGAATTACCACCAGAAGGATGGGAGGGAGGGAGAGACAGAAAGAGAGAGAGAGATACAGAGACAGAGACAGAGAGACAGAGACAGACATAGAGACAGACAGACAGGGACAGAAACACAGAGAGATGGAGACAAAGACAGACAGAGACAGAGAGACAGAGATAAAGAGATAATGTCAGAGAGACAAAGACAGACAGAGAGAAAGGGGAGAGAGGGAGAGGAGAGAGCATGAGGGGTGATGATACTGTGAAGCTTTGAGAGATGAAGGAAGGCAATGGAAAGAGTCCATGTCAAATGACCTCATGCTTTTCAGTGAAGCATTAGGTGAGGTCCTCTGCTGCTAACTGGGTATGCGTGGTGTGTGTGTGTGTGTGCGTGTGTGTGTGTGGTGTGTATGTGTGTGTGTATTGTGCGTATGTGTGTGTGGTGTGTGTGTGTCTGTGTGTGTGTGTATGGTGTGTGTCTGTGTGTGTATGGGGTGTGTGTATGTGTGTGTATGGGGTGTGTGTGTGTGTGTGTGTGTGTGTGTGTGTGTGTGTGTGTGATGGTGCAGGGAGGAATGATGAGAGATACTGCTGGAGGGATGAGAGAAAAGGTTTAGAATTGTTGCTGTGTGGTGACTAAGAGAACAAATGACAATAGTGTAGAAAGATGGTTACATAGTGCTTGGCATATGGCAGGTACTTAATAAATTCTTGACTAACTAATTGATGAAAGCTCGCCTGAGATTACGTACCATGAATACAGCCTGTAAATTCTCTCAAGGTTAGCCATATGCTACATTCAGACGGATTAAATCTACTGTGTGGCTTTTCATTGACTTTGGATCACCTGCCATTTTGATTTTCTGAACTCATGGTGTCTCATGGATTTATATCCATAAAACATCACAGGGAACTTATTAGTATTAATATTTTTTTCAGCAGTAAGTGACTTAGGATCATCAAAAATAATATACATTTATGCAAATTCAATCTACCCTGATTTTCTTCTCTTTAATGCTGGACCAAGTTACTCAAGCCACATACCAGTCCAAATGTGGGGGCTGGCCTCCTGCTCTTCAAGAAACAAGCTCCTGGGGGCAGCTAGGTGGTACAGTGGATAGAGCAGTGGCTTTGGAGTCAGGAGGACCTGAGTTCAAATCCAGTCTCAGGTACTTATTAGCTGTGTGACCCTGGGCAAGTCATTTAACTTGATTGCCTAAAAAAATGAGCTCCTATTAACCAGGTTTAGACAAGATAACTTTTATGACCTTTTCTAGATCCCACATCTGAAGACTTTATAGCTTTCTTTTCTTTTAGAGAACAAAAAGATCAGCTGAGGACATCAAGGGAAAGGATTTCTTCTGTGTTCTTGGAGGGAACTCCAGAATCTATCAGACCTCAGATCCATTTGGGTATTTTTGTTCAGAAGAGAACTGGATCTTGCAAGGGAGCAAATTTCTCTGGTAGCAAAAGAAGGGTGCGTTCGGGTCATATGGAGACAGAGGGGAGGCTGCCTGCTCTGTGATACAGGATAGAAAGACCCTGGTCTGGATGAATGAACTGGGCTTGGGGGTATAGATGGAGATGCCCAAGCCATGGGCCTCTCTAAGAAACATCTCCTAAGTTGGACCAAGTTGAACTATGTCTCTTAATTTCTGCACCTCCTATTGCCACCTGTGTAGCCTCATTTTTCTTTCTGCACAAAATAAAGTAGCATGGCTTACTCTTGAGAAGAAAAGTCTGAGGATGTGTGGTTGTCCTGAAGATGTACTAAGAGTGGGGTCTAGGAAAGAAGATGTTACTGTCCAGGTTGGAAAGGAAGAGCCTCAGACTCCTAGGAGGGGCGCGAAAGTGACAGAGTGGGGCTGAGGAAATGGGAGGGAACAGGCAGGTATCTTTTTTTTTTTTTTTTTTTTTTTTTTTTTTTTGCTTTTTGGCGGGCAATCGGGGTTAAGGTATCTTTAACTGAGCCAGGGGAGGTGCTGAGAAGGGGCATTAGAAGGAAAGGCACAGGGCACTGCCTGGCTAGGGTGCCACAGAGAGAATCTCTGGATACTGTGAGAGTATTGAGCACCTAGGGAGAAGGCACTAGGAGGAGGGAAATGAAGCAGCCGGGTGGCCCAGTGGATAGAACACTGGACCTGGATTCAGTAAGTCCACATCTGGCCTTAGACATGTATTAGTTGTGTGACCTTGGGTAAATCACTTAACCTCTCTAAGCCTCTGTCTCCTCATCTGTAAAATGGGGATAATAATGGTAGCTACCTCTCAGAGTTGTTGTGAAGATCAAATTGAGATAATATTTACAAATCTTTGTAAATCTTTAAGTGCTATATAAATGCTACCTATTATTAGATACTGTTATATGGGTAGGGGAAGAGGATGTGGGGGGACAAGTTCCATGGATAGGAAGAGCAGACCACAGAATAAGTGACCTGATTGGAGGGGTGCCAAAGGCC